>NW_024040671.1:0-35884 GCF_014851395.1 Micropterus salmoides | reverse complement strand
ATTTTTTTTTTTTAACAGAGAGGTGTAGTTGAGGTGGAAGAGATCTGACATCTTATTAGAAATATTAATGCCTAAATTTTTTATGTTGCCAGTGTGAAGAGGGAAGGGAGTCTTTAGCTGCAAAATTCCACGCATCTAGAGATAGTACAGTTTATTTATTCCAGTTTATTTGTAGTGTGAGATTATTGAGAAGTTATTAATGGTGTTAAATGTTTCCTGTTGTGACACAGATGGATTTCTTAGATACATAATAAATAATCTGCATAAAGACTAATTTTATGTTGTGAGCTGGCATCCTGGATTCCATAAATTTTATTATTTTGTCGTATTGCTGCTGCGAGTGGGCATCCTTGTCTGGTTCCCTGATGAAGTGTGAAGCTAGGTGAGGTGATCTGGTTTGTGATTACTGAAGCTCTAGGTGACGTGTACAGTTCTTATCCAATGGATGAACGACTCTTCAATACCAAACTTGCACGGGGTGCTAAACAGAGAAAGCTTTTTCGGCATCTAATGATACGATTATGGTTTTGTCTCGTCTTTGCTGTGATATATCGATAAAGTTAAAAAGTCTGCGGAGTTTATCTGAAGCATTCCTGCTTTTGATGAAGCCTGTCTGATCTGGGTGGATTAGTTTTGGCGTAACTGTCTCTATTCTTGTTGCTAGGGATTTTGTAATAATGTTTAGATCAGTATTAATAAGCGAGAGAGGGCGGTAGCTAGAGGGCTGAGTTGATCTTTGTTCGGTTTTAATAAAAGTGTTATGACAGCAGCATTCATGTATTTGGGTATTGTCGAAGTATCTTTGATTTCCGTTTACTCTATAAATAGAGGTGATAGAATATCCCAGAAGTGTTTATAGAATTCAGCCGGGAATCCATCTGGTCCAGGTGATTTATTGTTTTCCATTTTATTCATTTTTTTATTTATAGAATTCTTCAGGAGTAAGTGGTGTGTCTAAAGGTTGGCTTGTTCTCTAGGTAGTGTAGGTAGGTCCAGATTGTCATAGAAGTTGTCTATTTTGATTGGTTAGGTTCATCCTTTGAGGAATACAGATTGCTATAAAGGTTATGAAAGACATTGTTTATGTCCTGCGGATTGTGGGTTAGAGTACCTCATCGAGTATGGATGGAATAACTGCTTTCTCTTCTTTTATACTATATTGAAAATTTGTTGGATAAGGAACTGTGTTTTTTTGTGTGATCATTTCCAGTTGGGTTTTAAGTTCGCTCAATTAATTTGTTCAGTAATTTGTGTGTTTCAGTACTGGTGGTATCGGTATATTGGTTTGTGAGCTGTTTAATTTTAAGCTCTTAGGTATTTTGTAATTCTTGTAGTTTTTTCCTTGTATGATGAATATGAAAGGATTTTACCTCTTAATACTGCTTTAGCTGTTTCCCATAAGATTGAGGGTGAGATATCTAGAGAGTCGTAAGTCCATAATCATTCATACATTGTTTTATTATATCAGTGTAGTGCCAGTGTCTTAAACTACCTGAGGTACTTGTGCGGTCTAGTGTGGGGTTGATAACAGTATTTTAATCTCCCGCTATTATAATATTTGGTGAGTGGCAGAGAAAAGAAAAAAATTGTGAAAGAACGATGGGTCCTTATTGGGTCAGTAAATGTTGGCAAGTGTAAAATTTGTAAAAGCATTGATGATGATAAATCTACCGTCTGGATCAATGATGGGTGTATTGTGATTAAAAGAAATGTTTTTGTTTATTAAAATCGAGACACCTCTTTCTTTACTGTTGTATGTGGATGAGAACTTTGTCATATTGTTTAAACTGGAGATCTTGTAGTTCAGAGTTTGTTAAGTGTGTTTCTTGTAGAAAACATATGTCAGCCTTTAATTTTATGAGATGATTGATGATTTTAATTATTTTTAGAGCTGGGCAACGATTAAATTTTTTTTTTTTTTTTTTTTTTTTTTTTTAATTTTATTTTATTTTATTTATTTATTTTTTTTTTACGATTAAAATTTTTAAACGCAATTGATCGCATAGTTATGCGCAAAATTTAATAATGGATTCTAAAGTAGTGTATTTCACACTTTTGATTTAAATGTACTGCTATATACACAAAAGTGCAATAACATGTGGTTTGCAAACACTTTAAACAAATAAGGTGCTTTTTCCCAGCAGTATTCCGTTTACACAGTAGCAATAAAATATTTCTTGTAAATCTCAACTTTAACATTAATGTAATCAAATCAAATAGTAAACCAAAGCTATTTGCCACTGCCAGGGCATTACCTTTTATCTAGCTTGTTAAAAAACAAGTTACCATCAGAGTCCAATTGTTTTGGGATTTTAGATGATTGACTATAGTAATGCCATAAGTCATACGTCATTCTCGAAGCTTGCGCAGGCACACTGCCATGCCTCGTAAAAAACTATCATGCCTGTTAAGTCAGAGCATCAAACCAATAAACATCCTTGTGAGCTAGCTAACCAATTTATCATGTAATTTACTCAGAACTTACAGTAGGTATGTTTATTATTACTACATTTAAGAGTAGGCTTAAGACTTTCCTCTTTGATAAAGCTTATAGTTAGGGCTGGCTCAGGTTGTCCTGAACCATCCCTTAGTTATGCTGCTATAGGCCTAGACTGCCGGGGGATTTCCCATGATGCACTGAGCTCCTCTCTCCTCTACTTTCTCTCCCTCTGTATGCAACCTCATCCCATTATTGCATGTTACTAACACAACTTCTCCCCTTTCTGGTAGTCTTGTGCTTTCTCGTCCCTCTCCTCTCTCCTCCTATCACTTCCTGCAGTGGTTTCTGGCTCTGGAGCTGTGGAGTCTGGATCTGTGGTTGCGGGTCACCTGCTGCCCCCGTGTTCCTGCTCGACACCCTCTGCTGCAACGACTATTGTTGCTAGTCCTATTGTTATTATTGTTATAATCATTAACATTACGATGGTTACCATTAACACTACTATAAATATCTGTACCATTTTTCATTTAGTCTATAACAACATCACCTTTACTGTCTGTACCTCTGTGTGGATATGTGTAGGCTGCCTCCCTCCCCTCTCTCTCTCCTTCCATCTCTCTCTTTCTCTCTGTTCCTCTCTCTCTCTCTCAATTCAATTCAAATTAGCTTTATTGGCATGAAGGTGTAACAATATTGCCAAAGCATCATACAAACTACAAGAACAATCAACCCCATACATTTCATTAAATAAGTAATTAAAGCGCTCACTCTCTCTCTCTCTCTCTCTCTCTCTCTCTCTCTCTCTCCCCTTCACCCCAACCGGTCGAGGCAGATGGCCACAAACCCTGAGCTGTGGTTCTGCTCGAGGTTTCTGCCTCTTAAAGCGAGGTTTTTCCTTGTGTTAGGAATGTGGTTTTGTGTTCATGTTTCCTGTTTAAGTCCGTTTTTGGTTTTGTGTTCCTCTGTGTAGTCTTGTTTAGTTAGTTCTTAGTCCTGTGCTTTAGTTCATGTTTAAGTGTTTTCCTGTACCTGTGTACTTCTGTGTTTTATCATTATGGTTCGTGTCCAGTCCTTAGTCTTGTATTTCCATGTTTTAGTGTAGTCTTGTCTCCTGTTTGGTGCCGTCTCTGTCCGTGGCCTGATTTTGCTTTCCATGTTTTGGTGTCTTACTTTGGTAGATATGTCATTGTGTGTTCCTGTGAACTTTACTTCCTGTTTTATTTTGGTAACCCTCTGTACCTGTTGTCCTTGTCTAGCTTTGTTTGATTACCTGATGTATCTCACCTGTGTTGTTCCCGCCCCGCTCGTTAGTACCTGTGTATATGTATGCCTGCTTGTGTCTCCAGTCTTTGTGCGTCTAATGTTGAGTGTTCCGCCTTGTGCTCTGTTTTCCCTGTTTCGCCTTGTGCTCTGTTTTCCCTGTTTCGCCTTGTGCTCTGTTTTCCCTGTTTTGGATTATTCCCTGTGGTTTTTGGATCGCTTTGTGTTTCCTGGATTACCTTTGTTTTGGACTTTTGCTCTGAGTTCCATGTAAGCCTGTTTTAGTTTAGTTTTTGAATTAATCAAATAATAATAAATTTGAATTAAAATCTTTTGAACTGCATCCTCCTTTCGCCTCGTTTTTGGTCTGCATTTGGGTCCACACCTCAGCCTTCACTCAGCCAACCCGTGACACCTTGCCTCTGTCTCCTAGTGCTGCTCTTGGTGGGAACTGTTGGGTTTCTGTAAATAACATCAGAGTACGGTCTAGACCTGCTCTTTTATGAAAAGAGATAACTGTTAAATAAATGTATTTGTATTTATACCATCACTCTGTTCAAATAAATGCTGGACTGGCAGGACAAAGCAGAACACCACTCCTTCCTCCAGCACCAGAAAAGGGGCCTGTTGTCACATTCAGATTTCTCTCGGTCCAGGTGTATTTATTTATTTACATCTAACGTCACTCTGGTATAACGTTAGTGGTGCATAATGCTACAGAACCAACCATTCCAAATGCTTGGCTTTTATTTTAATATCTATACTCTTACTTCACAAACCAAAAACGGGAGAACGGCTCTTTTTTTCAGTTTCTTCGTTTTTGGTTTGAAACGACATACGAAAAAAAGGTGGTTTGTTCGTTTATTGGTTCAAACAAAAAACAAACTATCAGAACGTACACGGACCTAACCACAACATGGAGGAGGAACTAGTAGAAATTACTATTATATAGCCTAATAACAGTAAACAGTGTGGAAGTGCCAGAGCAGCATGAACATTTATAGTGAGTGGACAGTATTGCATAATGAGATATGTAGGCTACATATGAAGTCTGACATGTAGGAAACAGTGTCCTTCCACTTTGACTGTTTAAGCACCAAGCATCACCGATGTAAACACAGAGGCCGCCTCCTCGTCTCACCGGAGCCTTGAGCTCGGACAGAACACGGTGTGCCCGCTGCAGGCTCCAGGACATTGATGGGGCAGGTCTGTGTAAAGATGTTGGCTTAACAGTCTTCGATTTCCCGGTGTTTGGCAGCAAGAGTCCCATTTCCTCCTGACTGGACATTTACTGGGAGCAGCCTTAAGTCCAAGCTGGGCCAGCATGGCTCTATCCCGGCTGTCTTCCCTCTCTTTTGGAGTGATCACCCACCGTGGTGCCTGGTCCTTTTTGATTAAGTAGCCTACAGAAATATGCCTATTGTGCAGTAGTGCTATATCAACATAGTTGATAATGCTCGGTTCAAAGTAAATTCGAAAGCTGATCCTGGAGTAGAGCAGCTGATCATGCACAGCTATGGCTCAGAAGTAACGGAAGAAGAAAAGTATTGCGAGGTATTGCAAAAGTATTGCAAGGTAATGCAAAAGTATTGCAAGGTATTGCAGAAGTATTGCGAGGTATTGCAAAAGTAAAGTAGTCCTTAAAGAATCCTGTGGTGAGATTTCGGAGGCTCCGTAGGAAACATAACAGAAACATCAACTGATTTTTTACATGGTTTAAGAATATCAAAATTAATATCGTTATCCCAATATTCTTGATCAATATCGCAATAACGCATTTTGTCAATATTTGCACCCCTAGTCAGACCAAGACTGAGAGAAGAGGAAGTAACAGACACACTAACTGCAGCCAGTCAGAACTTTGTGTCCACAGATGAATCAAAGTGTTGAGTTCACTCTAACGTTTCTTTCCTCTACAGTCCACAGAGAAAACTGACTCAGAGACTTTGATAGTAACATAATAAAATGTTGGATTAACACTCACCTGCCTCAGCCTTCAGCTTTCCTCCTTCTGCTCTGTTAACTCAAAATGGAGTCTAAATTGACTGAATTGTTTCAGCTTCAGGTTCCTTCCTGTTCTCATGAGCCTGTTGCTCCTCCCCTCTTCAAAACTAGTTTGTTCAAGAGTCCGATGCAAATCTGAGAGAACAGGAAATCACACAAACACACAGGGTGCTTCTCAAGTCTCTTAATTGCATCCAGAATTTCCCTCGCTTGCATCTTTTCCTTGTGTCTTAGCCCCACCCATCGGGGATTTTTGGAGATATGAAAGGAAACCAAGCCAGGAGAGAAGGGACAAGAAAATGTTTTTGGAGACATGAGACGTCATTTCCTCCGAAGCGTTGCGTAAAGTGACGTTCATTTCTGATGACGGCGGCTGCTGATCACACGTTGAGCTGTCAGTCAGCTCTAACAATAGAGACTTTTGATGGAGTTTGTGTCTACATACATGTGCACTGTGTTGATACTAATAAAGTCTCACAGTTATCACTGCAGAGCAGCATGATTCTCCTGTTTAACAAACACCTGCACATGAAAAATGATGTGTTACTGAATGTCCTGCTCAAAGGTACAGGATCATTTCTACTGGCACAATGTTGATATTATCTGCATTTTTATTTTGTGATTCTGATTGTAAATTCGTTATTGAACAACCCAGAATAGGATCATGGTGTCTTGGGAATTATTAGCCTAAATGTTTCAGGGAAATTGAAACGATGCAACTTGTATCAAAGCTGATGCTCAATTTTTGTCTTTCTGTTTATTTCCTCTTCTGATATCCTTTAACACTACTGCATAGTCTACATTTTATTTGCAAATCACATCACTCGTCACCGATCATCACTGCGTTCCATTATATCAATCCAACGATTGGCGTGCCGGTCATTAAAAGACTTCCTCGAAGGATGCAATAGTGTATCCTCGCTCATAGCTCCTCAGAGAGCAAATAAGAGCTTTGGGACGGTCTACAAGATGGCGGAGCGGAACAACTTCCGGTTCAAGCGAGGAGCAAGGAAACGACAAATAAGAGACTTCAGATGCACCCACAGAGTAATAAAACTTCACCTGTTCGGTCTGTGGATCTGTGCATGTTTTCTTGGGTTACTCAAGATTTATGGGTATTGTAGTGTGTAATAAAAGTATTTGCAGAGTCCTTAAAGACTACTGAAATCAGGATGAAAGGGATTTAATACAGTATCATTGTTTATTTATTAATTCATTAATTAAGTATTCTTTTGTTCTATAAAAAAGCTGTACTGAAAACTAACCTCACAGAATCTGGTCATGTGGTCAGTAAAGCTCAGCTACATTTCCCAGCCAAAACAGGTTCTGCCAAAGACTCATGGGAGATGTTAGTTGTTTTGGCTGACATATTAACTTTATTGTCATCTTTACTTAAACACCAAGATACTCATTTATCTTAGAACGCAGACAAAAAAGATCCACAGATATGGAAAAGACTAACAATTTATGAATCCACCATCGGTGTATGAATGTGTATAAATTTTAGTTTCCGTTTGAGCACTTAGGCTCAGTGTGTGAATGTATGTGAATGGGTGAATGCAATGTAGTGTAAAAAGCACTTTGAGTGACAAAGACTAGAAAGGCATATTGCCACAGTTCAGAAAGGATGTGAACCATTCCCAATAAAGTGGCTAACACTCCTCAAATCACCCTTGAAAACCAGGTTAAGTGGCGTCTCGACTGAAGTTTTCTTTTACAAGAGAGACCTGGCCAAGGTAGCAACCATAAAGAAACACAACATATTAAAATGCTACATATACAACATGACAAAATTCACAAAAAAGAAAACATCTATTCAAACACAATGGCCTCTCAAGAAAAACAACCACGTCTCTCACATTCTGTATGACACTCAATTTACACACACAATTTATCAGTTGATATCCACATATCTAATTTGAGATCTTATTCCATGCCCGGGGTGCATAGTATGAAAATGCAGTATTCCCCAGATCTGTCAAAACCCTGGGTACATTAAAAAGCAACCACTTGGAGGAGCATAGCTGGTAACTAGCAGAATTAAGACAGAGAAGGTTACAGAGGTAAGCTGGAAGTTTACCTAGCATTGCTTTATATATAAAAATATACCAGTGCTGTTTTCTGCGTGTGGTTAGTGATGTCCAACCCACCAAATCATAAAGAATGCCATGGTGAGTAAGGGACTTTGCATTTGTAATAAAATATAGAGATGCATGATACACTGAATCAAGGCTCCGTAAGATGGAGAAGGGTTCGTGCATATATAATATGTCACCATAATCAATCACAGACAGAAAAGAAGATTCTAAAAAAAAAATTGGCATTGAAAGTAAAGCTAGGTTTTATTCTAAAATAAAAGCCAATCTTCACTTTGAGTTTCCTAACGAGATTTGCAATATGTACATTAAATAAGAGTTTGTCGTCTGTCCATATACCCAAGTACTTGTAAGAGGGCACCCTTTCAATGGATTTACCATCAGATGTAAAAATGCTAAGATCATCAGGCAACTGTAAGCGAACTTTTGAGAAGACCATGAACTTCGTTTTCTGAGGATTTAAAACCAATTTTAAATTGAGCAGAGCAGTTTGCAATGACTGAAATGCAGTCTGAAGCTCTTGCACAACCTGTGGCAGTGTCATCAGCATAGAAGTGTATTTTTGCTTGAATGTCCTTACCTAAATCATTTATAAAAATAGAGTTATCTTAAATTAGTTATCTTAAGAAACTCAGATTTGTGGCCCTATGCATGGACACACTGAGTACAATCTACAAAATAGTTTCTAAACCATTTAACAGCATTAGAACAGAAATCACCATCCCTGAGTTTGTTCAGCAACAATTCATGATCCACAGAATCAAACACCTTGGATAGATATAGGCAGCGCAATGCTGTTTTCTGCCTAAGGCGTTGTAACAACCTGGTCAGTAATACGTGATTGGGATTGAGAATGAGGTGGAATACAACAACTGGAAGGTTTTGGTTAAAGTCAGGTGTTTAATTAACCGAGGAGAGCGCTTGCAGAAGGAAATACAACAGACAGAGGCTATACAGGTGCTGACAAAATAACTGATACACAAAATGAAACAAAAGAGGGTCTTGTCCAAAGACAGTTACATGGCTCTAGGCTCAAAAATACAGAAATAAAGAGGTCAGCACCCATAAGCTTACAAAAATACAATGGAAGAAAACAAACTAGCAGTTATTCTGCAAACTTAGGTCTCAAACTAACTCTTGGTACACTGTATCAACAAGGTGATTTACAAAGGCTCCAAGAACACTGACTGAAGCCACTCAGGCAGGCAACAGAAAGGCAATACTAAAAAACACAAACACACTCTAAACTAACACAGTGGTACTCTCTAGACTAACACAATGGTATGCAACCAACAGCGAGGCGAACCGATCACTGGTTCACAGCCGCCATGAACTTCTTCTTCTTATGGATTTGCGGCAGTTTAGATGCTTCTAGGCGTATTACTGCCCTCCTCAGGAAGTCGCTATAATGACAGTGTTATTGCTTCAAATTTTTACATATAGCCCTGTATCGTGTAAGAACTATAATACTACTTTGACAATCAAGTGGTCGTTCTCATTTTGCCCCAATATAGATTTAATTGAGTATGACCGAACTCCCAAATCTGATAATCTCTTGAATAAAATGCACCTTTCTATGTTGTATTTGTTACATTTCAGGAAAACATGTTCCACTGTTTCAGAATTCCCACACTCACAAAGCCCATTAGGATGCTTTCCAAAAACATGTAAGGACTGATTCAACCCACAATGCCCAAGTCTTAACCTACAGATTTTAACAGAATCTCTTCTGGATCCATAACAATGCCTGAGATTGCAAAGAGTAGTAATGTCTCCCCTTGGTCTCATTGTCCCACAATCTTTGTCATTCCTTTTCCATACTCTGTTTAAATTTTTCTTTTAGTTCCACTCTTCCCAATGATATATTTATAGCTGTCTCTAACTTCTTTTGGCTTGAACAGTCTGCTATTTCATTTCCTTCAACTCCAGCATGAACATAACATTGCTACTAATCTCTGAAATTCTAAATAATACAGCCAGAATTTCACTTATGATATCAGGACGGGTTTTTGCTTTGCCGCCTTTCAAGGCCATAAGGGCAGCTGCAGAGTTGGAGCAGATTAAGACTTATTTCCACGTCCTCAATCCACCACAGAGCCCAAAGAATTGCTAGTAGCTCTGTTGTAAAGACAGAACTTCCGATTGTAATTCTCTTGTTGATCCTAAGGTCCAGTTGAGCTATATACACCCCAAAGCCTGCTCTCCCACTCTCTGGTTCCCTGGCACCATCTGTAAAAATTTCAGATGTTTGTTTGTTCTTGTAAGAAAGTTAAATCAATATCCAGTTCTTGCATTACCCAATAAGGAATAGGTAGGCAAATTGTGTAGATTGCCGTGTTTTCTTGCATCATTCTCACTTGTTTTGTCCACTGACTTATGCATTCAAAAAATGATTTGTTTCTTATCTTTCTGCAAGAGTCCAATGATCCTTGCATAAGGCACCTAGCTGGGAGTGTTAGATTAGGCCCACTCAATTTTACCCAGTACTGCATTCCCAACTTATTACGCCTCAAACATAAGGGCATTTCACCCATTTCAATGAGCACAGCAGGGATTGGAGATGTCCTGAGAACTCCACAACAGAGTCTCAGTGCCTCAGCCTGCAGAGTATCTAACTTCCTTAACACTGACTGGGCTGTAGAACCATAAACAAAGCACCCATAATCGATTTGAGCTCTTATCATTGCCTGATATACTAGATGCATGGAACCCCTCTCTGCCCCCAGTCAAATCCCGCCAAACTTCTCATTATATTATTATATATAATTATATTATTATAAAGTTCCATTCTCCAATTCTGGATAAGCTTGAGGAAGCAATTGATAAATCGATGCAACTGTTGGTATTCTTACCAATGTGAAACCTAGTTGGCCTTCCATCATTTATTACTACCAAATCATACTTGTCCAGAAAGTCTTCTACTATCTTGCCATTATCATTTTTAGCGATTTTAATTAATCGCTTCCCCATAACAGGTTATGGGCATTAAAATCCCCAACCCATTTAACAGAACCCCTCACATGCTCCATAATCTCATCAAATTCAGACATTACCAAGAGTTTGCAATTATCTTGACGGCTTTGTTTAGAGTCAAACTTCTTTCATTATTTTAATCTCTGGATTCATCTGCATGTTTGCTCCAATGGTCTTCTACTCTAAAAATGTCTACTTATATGACTTTGCATCACTTTTCTCTAAAACCTATTTTTGTGAACTCGTCCCAGACGGTTTTGCCAATCGACCTGAAACTTTGGCAGGATCATCTACGGACGTCGCTGTTCAAAGTTATCAAAAGAATTTTGATAAAATTAAACACATCAGACAATCTGTTTCTTTTTCATTGATTTTTACTTTTGTGTCTTTACGTACAATTTTACATAAATGCCCTTAAATCAAAATTGGCTTAAGCTATTGTAACTAAACTTGACACATCTGTTCAGATGCTCGGCCCGAGGTTCGCTGAGCAGTCCCGGGATATTCTTCCACTAGGGGGCACTTCACTTGCAAAAGTTTATACCTCGTAATTCGCTGGATAGATTTGTACGAAATTCAGTTTGTATGATCTCGGGTCCCTACTCAGTTGATGTATAAAATATGGTAATAATTGCACAAAGTGGGCGTGGCTTATTACAAGAAATGTAAATTTCTAGACATTTCTCATTCCTAACTAAGAAAATCATCCGTACATCCTAGAGAGCTGAACTTATTTCAGCACATCCACTGATATGTGGAAACGTTTGCCTCACTGCAACCTATGGCCAATTCAGAAGTCATTCACTCTATTTTTCAGAATATGCTGATTCAATTAAAATCTATATCTCCAAAAGTGTTTCTTCACTACCAAACTCAACAGAGTCGTTCTCCAGATGGCCGATATCAAGTGTTTCAAAGGGTTTTCAGATCGGTCAAATAGTCAGTCTGCAGTGATATTCAGTAGCTTGTATCTTTATTATCTTTTTAAATCAGTTTTGGATCAAATGCCACCAAAATAATTCACAACACACCCAAAACGGGCAGAATGATCTGTGATTTTTTTCAGAATTTTCTGACAAACATCTTCACAGTTGTAAGCATTTTATGTTTAAACTGAAAAAACTATCCAGGTCTGGCACATGTGACGTCACTACCTCCACTTTTGAAAAGGTGTGTAGAAACAGCCTCACACCAGTAGCTGAGTCAGTAAGTCACCTGTTCTGGAGATCTGCAGGTCTATCGTTCAAATCCCTAGGTGACCGAGTCAGACTTGCTGACAATGGGGGTGTTCAGATTATGGCAGTTCTCTATTTTATTTGGATCCCGTGACACTTTATTCTTATTTTTCTCTGCTTAAAAGTGTTTGTGCAGCTTAAACTTAAAATCTAGGAAACACAAAATGTCGCAGGTGGGTTGAACATTTTACCCAGTAGTCAGGTACATATAATGACGCTCTCTGATCTCAAGGTGATGCTGTAAAAATCAAGTTTGTGTTTCTTAAGTCGTCTGCGTCTGTTCTTCTCCTCTGAAAATGTCAAATGTTGCGTTTTTTTCGCGACTGTTTTGGATCCCGATCATTGCCGCGGCTATATTGTGCATTGTCCCTGTGAAATAAACAGAAACATAGCAGCTGGACTGTGGAGATTTACATCATATGAGAAGGAAGATGGGATTTGAATATCAGCATTTATGTTTTCTGAAATAAAACAAACTGTCCCTATATGAGGAAACAGAACAAATACATATATGTACATCATCTTAATCACTGATAATGACTAAAGTTTATAATTAGTACCTTAATATTATGTTTTGCTGATTCATGTGGTGCAAAACAAAAGATTTAACAAGTTATTAAAATGTTCTGGTGTTCAGTGTGTGACCAACGTTTAAGACAGCACTGACAACAACGGATCAAATGAGGACGTGAAAGTGAAAGAGGTCGTTCACAGTGACAAACCTCCAGATAATTATCAGCAGACTTTGCAGCTCTTTACTTCAGTTTTCTGTAAGAACACAATCTGTTGGGATAAACTAGAAAACCAGATTATTTATTAATACGGTTCTTATTAAAAATTTAGCAATGCCAGTAAAACTCCTGCAAGCTGCAGTGAAAACATGAAGTCTCTTGGACAACTGTCCTACTGTAGGCTGAGGAGGAGCAGCACTCATTCTCTCTCCTCTCCAGACACTGCCAGCATCAGTGTTTCTCAACTTGTCTCCAGTTTATGAATATTCACATCTACAAACAGTAAAAACCAAATCAGAACAAATGAGAGCAGATGTTCTTCATCAAAGGTGAGTCGTGTTAGCTGTCAGGGCTCTCAGCTGTGAAAGTCCAGATGAGGTCAGTGTTACAGAAGGTCTGCAGGCTGATGGGAGAGTTTTCACAGCAGCTGGAGACGCTGACAGAGCTCCACAAAGTCCAACCTGCAGGAACACTGAAGAAGAAGAAGAAGAAGAAGAGTCTGTAGTCTCAGGACAACATGTGATAAACAGGCTGAGAGGTCAGCTGACACATCTACAGTCAAACTGCCTCTTTAAATATTTGATCTGGATTAATTCAACAGCAGGATCACATGCAGGCTGACAGTGTGTTGGTGGCTGTGATCGTTCCTCCTGTCCACACTGACTGAAGTGATGCCGTCCTAACACCACTACACTGTGAGAAATGGAGGACAAGATCCACAGGCTGAGTAAAAAGGACTTCTACAGTTCAGCTGAAGGTCACATGAGGCCTGGGCAGTCTGAGTTCACAGGTCAAGTGGGGATCTACAAGGTCTGTTTTAGACCAAGTTCCCTCTTTGTGTTTGTTTCCCTCCACTGTAGCTCAACAAGGAAACTCAAAGAGCCAATTTCAGAAGAACTCAAACATGTTTTAGGTCCTAAATGTGTTGAGTTTGCTGTGTTAGTACAAGTTCACATCTGAAGGTGCAGCAGGAACAGAGCTTTGTGAAGGCTGTGTTATTTCTCATCATTCCTCTCAGTCACATGACCAACACACAGAGCTCTGACTGGAGGAGACAGCTCAGGGTTTTACTGCTCTGCTTCATGGCGCTGTTGAGCACAGATAGTGAGTAGATGAGTCCCAGACCAGCTCCTTGAACTCTTGACAAGAATCTGATGCAAACCTCATATTTCACCACAGCAAATTTATTTGAATGTCTTATCATACTTTCCTCTTAACATGCTGACAGAAGTGAGGAGAAAGGACACCAGAAGCTACACTGGCTAATTTGATTGGCCTAATTGAAAAGTTCATGGAAGAGACTCACACGTCTTTTAATACCCTACAATCAATGGTTATCTCGTGGTCGCCTGGCAGATGTTAAAAACGTAGATTGGAGATCCACAATTCTGGAGAGCCTTTGTGCCAAACTGGCTAAGAGTAATGTTAACATATGTGAAAGGCTAAATGACCTGGAATCTCACAGACTCCAGCAAAACCTACATGTGATAGGCATCCTGGAGGGAACAGAAGGACCACAGACTTCTTCAGCGAGACTCTGGGGATGTCCGCCCAGCCAAACCTCCTGCCCATCTGTGATCGGGTTTATTGAAGCCTCGGACACAAACCAACGGACCCCAAGCCACCTCCACGGCCTATTATTAGGCGAGGAATACTGCGACTATCATGGGAGCAGGGTGCACATGTTTCAGGACTGGCCCCAGAAGTTGCCCACCGGAGGGCTGCTTTCAGACATGTCAAAGCTAAGATGCAGGATGCTACTTGTTTACGGTACGGCCTGCTCCCTGCTGCAGTGCTACAGGCGACCGCCGAGGTGAGCAAGAAGTCTTTGACAGAAATACAAAAAGGTAAAAAGAGCTCTCATTAATATTAATGACAACATGCTGCTAATTCAATAAAGACGTAGTGACTTCACCTCTTAAACTCTGCAGCTCCACCAGTGGCTCCAGCTATACAAATTCATGTTGTGCAGCCAAACACAAAGAAAAACCCACAGAAACTGATTTAAGATTCCACTCAAGTTTCCAAAGATGCCAAATATGTCAGGATGAACTTTGGGGAAATGGGAACAAAAGACATCTACAATATTTCTTAAAATCAAAGCTTCTTCAGTTTAAACTATTATACTATAACAGTTCTTTCTAGATTGGTAGCGTTCTCCTGTCCTTCTGGCCTATGGGTAATAAGCAGCTACAAGTTCTTCTTCAACAATCTGCTTTAATCGACACCAAGATGTATGACAGTACACACACACACACGTGTCGTAGCACGTTTTACACCTCTCCTCTTTCGCACTTCCCTGTCTCACCCTGGAAACATGCAGGTGGGAATCCTCTGCTCTGAATTAACAAATGATAAGGAAACAGTTACTGTGTGTACTAATAAACTCAATTGTGCAAGTCCAGAAATACCATATATCCGAGTTTCATATCAAATTAAGAAACCAAAATCTATAATGAGTACAGTAACTAAGATTACAATACTTTAACAGCTGATCTCTGACAAACTGCTGCCCCTCAATCTGAATAAAGAATAAATGATGGAGATAAAAATCCATTTCTAATCCAATCAGATGTGTTCAGGTTTTAAATGTGGAGCTCAACATTACTATGTCCTAATCAATGAGCTTTTCCCTAAAATGAGTAGAGGGACTTTGTCATTGTGTCATTGTGGATCATCATAATGTCAGCCTTCTACAGACATCATCCAAATGTCAGCACAACATTCATACCATTGTTCTACCAGACTGTCCTGGTCCCAACATACTCTAAAACATAAACTGAGGAATGGAATAACATTCCACCTTCCCACATCTGCCTTTAATACAGAATTAATTTGAACAAATTGGTACTGAATGAGTTTGCCAGGTCTTTTGGTAAATATACACCTAAATCTTTAATAGAAACTTCGTCCCACTTTAACCGGCATTTCTTAGTGATATGCCTATTCATAGGGGGATCGTAATTTAAGGCCAGAACTTTTGTATTCGACACATAAAATTTAGAACCATACAACATGAGTAATTTATACTTTTGCGTCAAATCGATGGCGTAGGTGACGGCGTAGGCTATGGGGCTACGCAGAGGATACGCCGTCGCCTGACGTGCACCTCCTCAAAAATGCAACTACACGTCAAGTCGATGCGGACCGTAAGCTCTGTCACTGGTCGGCTGGGTAGCCTCGCAATGCCTCCGAGCGACCGGAAGTACCCCGTGCTTTGAAGGAACATTTGAATCAATATATTTGACCTTCATAACCCGAGCGAAATGACTCGTTTCGCTATCAGAATGTGATCCATTCGGTCGGTAACATTTGAAAAGGCTACACCAGCAGCACATTTACAATTTTACCCCCATTTACGTTAACGGAGCGCTAAACCGGAAGTTAGCCTACTCGGCCGGCAAAAGTCTTATCGGTGTAGATGTGTGGATATAATCAAAGTTTCATATTATTATGTTGCATTTCATACAAGCAATTGTTCACAGTTTACACACGTTTTCAGGACGTTTCAGGAAGAGATCTACCAGGGACGCGAGGACTGCACGTAGCACTCTGTAGCAATCCTAATACAGTCTGTTTATAACTCTAGTGTATTGTGCTCTCTGGTAGGACAACATGGAACTACACGTCTAAACAACACGTGGTTTTAGTAGCCCTTGGTTTCATATCGGTTACGTAAGGATTTGGTATATATTCTGGTCTTTGGCTAACAAGAGCGGAGAAACAGCACACCCCTTCCTGCAGCCCTGAAAATGGAGCAGAAAGGTTCCCATTTACTTTAAATCTGGCTGTTGGATTATTATATGTTTGAATTATTTTTACAAAAGCCAAATCTAGACAGAACTTTATATAAAAAATTCCAGCTAACTGGATCAAAAGCTTTTTGAGCATCTAAGCTAATCAGGGCTGATTCTATCCAACTACCTGTGGCATGTTTAATTAAATATAATGTTCTCCTAATATTATCCTGCGTTTGTCTCTGCTTAATAAAGCCAGCTTGATCAAGGTGGATAAGATCTAGTAAACATTTTTAAAGCCTTCTTGCCATAACAGATGTGAACAGTTGATAGTCTACATTCAAAACATTAATAGGTCTCAAATTGTCACATTCTTGTCGTTTTTTTCCCACCTTAGGAATAAAGGAATATAATTACTTCTCGCCATGAAGGAGGCATTTCTTGTTCTTTTAAGTACCCAATTGTAGACCCTGGCTAACAGAGGAGCCAACTTAACCCTTAGCACCTTATACCATTCCGGTCTTCATCCTTAAAATGATTTTAATTAACAAACACGCTGTGAACTACACTGTATATTTACTACCAGACTGAAGCATATCGCTCATCTTTCCTCTGTTCTGCTGCTTTCACCGTCACCTACTGCCACCTGTCACGTGGCTACTGTGCAGCACAGAGTGCAGGTTAAAATCGTTAACGTTAGTTACACATTGATTTTATTGATTATGTGTAAAGTTTAGTCTGTCCGTCTGGTCCGGTCAGAGCTGCACTTCCTCATTTCCAAGTTCCGCCTTTTCATTTCATCAACATTACGTTATCAATTAAACTCTATATAATCGATTGACATTTGTGAATCGATTCATAATCATTCAAGTGCACATCGCGATGCATCTAAAAATCAGTTATTTCCACCCCCCATAAAAGAATACTGTTTCCATGAAAGGGTGTGGTCTACAATGTTTAGGTAGTTGGTACATGTCAAAGTAACAACCATGAAATTGACGATCCAAGATTTCCCAGCAGAACATTGCCCAAAGCATTACACTGCCTCCGCCGGCTTGCCTTCTTCCCATAGTGCATCCTGGTGCCATATGTTCCCCAGGTAAGCGACGCACACACAACCGGCCAGCCACGTGATGTTAAAGGATGTACATCTGTTGGATTGGACCACACGGGCCAGTCTTCGCTCCCCACATGCATGAAGACGTTGCCAGTTCATAGGTTTTTCTTCATGGAACACTTTTGTTTTGGAGATGCTCTGACGAAGTCTTCTAGCCATCACAGTTTGACCATGGTCAAAGTCACTCAAATCCTTACGCTTGGCCCATTTTTCCTGCTTCTAAAACATCAACTCTGAGGACACAATGGTCACTTGCTGATTAATATATTCAACACACTGAAAGGTGCCATGGTAACGAGATAATCAGAGGTTTGTGAAGGTTCTCAGTCATCCAGGTCATAGTTATCCAGCGAAGGTTGAGGTTAAGGGCAACTGGACTTGGTTGAAGATATTAGAAGATGTTTCGTCCCTCCTCCAAGAGACTTCTTCAGTTTTGACTGACTGGTAGGGAAACTCTATTTAACCTGTGGGATCGTTAGCTAGGATTGTTGATATCGCTGGTTTGTTAGTGCTCCTGGCTGTGGTAATGACAGTCGTCATGGTCGTTAGAGCCACCCATGGCCAAGTCTGAATGACCATCGTTAGCATCTTCACCTGAGGACAAGAGGAAATGTTTGTTCAGTTTCCTGGAAAGTGATGAAAAGCAATGCTGTCCTTTCAACACCATCATTCTGAGATTGACTCCTGAAAGCTAAAAACTGAAAGCAAAAAGCACTTTATAGAGCAAATACTGTCAATCTAAGGTTCTTCCAGTTTTGCAGTAGAAGGCAGCTGTGTGTCACGTTAATGCCAAGTGCAGACACACAGGACTACGGGATTTGTACCCAAATGCAGAACACTCAGGCGGAGCAGGTACAGTTCTCCGTGTTTATTTAAACCAAGTGATTGCAACTTACACCACAGATGAGGTGGACAGTCTGGGGAATAAACAAATCCAAAAAACAGGTACAGACAGAAATATAGAACACAACAGAACAAATCAGTTAATAGGCAGAGACACTCAACAACATGAGCAGATGATGATTCACATGGTTCCACTTCCAGCATCGATTGTTGTCAGACTATATTTAATATTGAATACATTTCCTTCAAGCGTCTGATGTTTTTCCCCACATTTGTTATAATATCTGACCACACATTATTTTCAATATCAGTTGCATGTTTACTTGAAACGTTGTGCAAAGTTCCCCAATGGGCTCTGAGGTATTTTTTCTCCCATTTGGAGAAAATGCAGTGCGTTTTGTACACAACGGAGTGTTCAAGGCACCATGATTTCCAACAATTTCAAAAGAAAACAGGACACAACTCAACAACCCAAAACTGGAAAGCAGAAAACAAATGAACAGAGGTTTCTTTTCCACGAAGTGAAAAGCTGCAGATTGAGTCTTTAGCTGTTTGACGTCAGACGAATGTGACACTATCTCTATTATACTAACACTGATGCATATACTACTTTACATCAGGTTGGTACTAACTAACATCAGCTGTGCGAGATCCAGTACAGATTGAACCATCTGGTCAGCAGTGAAAGTTTCTCTAGCAGGAAGAGACTCTCCCTCTGACAGAGAGCACAGAGACGGTGAGGAAACATATGACCAGAACCCCAATCCAGGATAAAGAGGTTCAGTGAATAGGTGGATCAGTGTGTCAGTGGAGACTCTGTAGAAGGACAGAGTGCCAGCAGGACAGTCCACATACACTGCTACTCTGTCAGAGGAGGAAGATGTTCTTCTGTCATTGTGCCAGACAGAGTAACCAACATCATCAGAGCAGCTCAGACTCCAGGACTGATCATTCCCTCCAAACACAAAGGCTGTGTTGTCGCCTCTCCTTCCAATTCCCCTGTAAATAACTGATATTTCAACTCCTCCTCTCCACTCGACCTCCCAGTAACAGCGACCAGTCAGACCATCTCTACACAGCAGCTGAGGACACTGGAAGTCAAACCTGTCTGGATGATCAGGATATGACTGATCCTCTCTCATACGTGTCGCCTTCCTGTTGTTGTCAGACAGTTTGATCTTTCTGTGTGTGTTTGTGTCGAGTGCGAGTTCACAGGAATCTAATGGAGAGAACGAGACACAATAAACCTGCAGTTATTAATCCATCATCTGTTCACTGATTGACATTTGGTGATGACATCAGAGCTTTGAATGAGCGATGTCAGTGTGAAGATGGTTGAATATGTGATGCTTTCATGAATCAAATGAAAAACATGCTTACACTTCCTCAGACCTGGTCTCATCCATCGGACTCTACTAGGCTTCACCCTGAAAGGGAAGAGGGGTGTCAAACCGGCACATCCTCTTTCAGCATCAAACATGAACGTTACATCACACTCATACAGAGGTTTGTTATTCTCTACACTCATGGATGGGCAAAGATACAAAATGTACTGTATTTAAAAGTAAGATACGAAACACCCCAATTTAGTGTATCAAAACATAAATACTAAGGTACAATGAAATCACTGTGCAAACCTTCTATCTATCTGTCTTTTTCTGATTTGACACCCACTTTATCCCCTGGATCCACGTCTGTTTAGAGACATACTAGCAGGACAAGGCAGCTAACTTGACATTGCAGGAACCTTGACCATATGTCAAAGACAGATTAAACCTCCCAAAAAGAAAAGCCCACCTAGCCTGATATGAGTTTAGCTGTTTGGCAGACTGAATATATGAGATTCTTATGATCAATCCACACAACGAAGAAATGGCCAGTACCCTCCAACCAGTGGTGCAATTTCTCTAGGGTCAGTTTCTCTAGGTTTCAGTTTAACATACAGCTTCTTCATTTTCCAGCAAGAGTTGAAGTATCTGGCATACATGTTGTTCATGCTCAGGGAGAGATTTATTACTTATTATTCCAAAAAGAGACTCCACTTGGACTTGCATAAAATGACTTGTGAAGATCTCTGACCTGCACACACTAAACAGTATTAAAAATAACTTGTACTTTGAGTAGTTTATTGACCTAAGTATTATATTTTACTTGAGTAGGGTTGTGAAATGGTTATTTTCAATTTTACTCAAGTATTTTTGGAAATTGTATATTATAATAAAGTAGTAACAATCAACAGCTGTCTTAGAGATATTTACTAAAAATACATGTAATAGAGTAAGTAACTCAGCTCAAGGGCAGATCCCTGTGAGACAAAACAATCTCTTAGAATGCAAATGCACTTCAAATAAAACAAATGGTACTCTTCTGAGAAAGGTTACAGGAAATCTTAACAGCATCTGAGGTATTACAATACCTAACTGGTGATGATTAATTTGTTATTACTGAATAATTATTTCTTACCAAGATTTTCTTTACTCTGACCACCACTGACTGTACTTCCTCTTTTCAGTCAACATTCTGCAGGAAGCATTATACTGTTACACTCGCTCTTAGATGTCACCTGGTGGTTGTTGGTGAACATAACAACTCCGGAGAGTTGAATTAAAAAGTAAATGGACTGTGATATATGGAAGTAAAAGTGAACAATACAAAGTGGATTGTGATCCAGTATTATTTGACTTTGACATCATCATTTATATGCACTTAAATCGCTCTCATACACAGAAGTTTGTTTTCTCTATAAATACAACAAACAAGCTTCAGCTCCTCACTCTGTATACATGACATCTGCTGCATATGTTCTTCTGATGTAATGATCATTATCTCTATCGTCTGTATGTGAAATAAACAACAAAATAATAATTCCTTTCATTTCGGGGAAAGATTTTTATTGGCCAACGGCTATGACTCATTATCTTCCATTATTAAACAACTGTTGATCTGTTTATTTATGAACATATAAATAGTTAGTTTATATTTATTTCCGTTCTCATTTCCTGATCTAAATATGAGATAGATCTGTGTAAACGGTAAGATGAAAAGATAAACTTGTGTTTCTGTTGGTCTTTCCATAACAATCTTTCACCTACTGACAAGTTGTTTCCTCTCAGCCCTGGAACATTTGTGTGTGATGATTCCAGCTGATGAGCAGCTCTAGTCTGAAGTCTATGTGCTACTATTTTGTAACAGTGTGATGAGTCAGTGTTTATCAGCTTAGAGATCCAGGCCCACAGTCTTCCTCCTCTCCATACCTGAGAGTGTTCAGTATCCAGTGTGGAAGTTCCAGCACAGCAGACAGCAGCTTCATTCCTGAATCCTGCAGGTTATTACTCAGGTCTAGGTCTCTCAGACTAGAGGACTGGGAGCTGAGGAGGTTACAGCTGCTCAGTCTGAAGAGACACTCAACAAGAATTAAAATGTCATTCTGATATAGATTTAATCTTGACTAAAGTGCAATCATAAAGAACAATGATCTAAGCTTACACTTAAACTCACAGGGAACTGCTGGACCTGTATTTTTATCAGTTAATCAAATTTAAACACTTTAAAGTTGTTTATTGAAGCTGAAGATCAACTTTATCTAGATGGTAACTGGTAAGGGGCTACCAACTTTGGTTATATATTATTTCGTCCCTACACTAGCTAAAATCCTTGCTTGTTCTACTCCAAACAAGATGAAAATTAGAAAGTTGCAGTGAAACTTCTCTGTATCTGAAGAAGTTCATCTGTGAGCTGAATAAAATAAAATCTTGTGGACAAAGCTTTTTTACTCTATGAGGGCTTTTCCAGGGGCTCAACAGAGACTAAACCTGCATTTTGACTGAAGGAACAGTGAAATACACTGAAACAAAATTATAAATGCAACACTTTTGTTTTTGCCCCCATTCATCATGAGCTGAACTCAAAGATATAAGACTTTCTCAAAGTACACAAAAGGCCTATTTCTCTCAAATATTGTTCACAAATCTGTCAATATCTGTGTTAGTGAGCTCTTCTCCTTTGCCGAGATAATCCATCCACCTCACAGGCATATCAAGATGTTGATCAGACAGCATGGGTATTGCCCAGGCGTGCCTTAGGCTGGCCACAATAAAAGACCACTCCAAAATGTGCAGTTCCATCACCACTGCCAGCAGCAACTGAAGAGTGTCCTCCGAGTATTTCTTCACATAAGATACATCCAGATCTTTTTCTGATGACAGTTAGATGAAGACCAGAGCTGACCTCTGAGCAGGGGAGAGTTCATCTGTGGAGAGACTTCCTGAACTCAGGGACTGTTGGATCTCCTCCACTAGAGAATGTTCATTCAGAGAGTTGATGCTTTTCTCTGCAAGATCTCTCTGAGAGATTTTCCTGCAACTTCATCTTGATGTACTCGACTGTTATCAGGTTGGTCTGTGAGCTGCTTTCTGTCTGTGTCAGCAGGCCTTAAAGGTTAGTCTTATTGGTCTGCAATAAAAGTCCCAGGAGGAAGTGGAGAAACAACTCCAGGTGTCCATTTGGCCTCTGTAAAGCTTGATTTATACTCCTGCGTAGGGTCTACGCACGTAGCCACGCCGTAGGCTACGCACATAGCCAGGCAATTATACTTGTGCGTTGGATGTGTCTGACATATTGCAATTACACCCCCAAACGCTAGTCGGCAGTAGCGCTACAGCGTCCACTGTGCTCACTTTTGCTGGTCGAGCAGGCTAACTTCCAGTTTAGCGCTCCGCTAACGTGACTGGGGGTAAAATTATATACATGCAGCTGGTATAGCCTTTTCAAATGTTACCAACCGAATGGATCACATTCTAACGGCGAAACGAGTTATTTCGCTTGGGTTGCGATGGTCAAATAAATTGATCCACCGTGTCACAGCCGCTGTTTTGGCCGCTAGTAAAAGTTACTACAAAGCACAAGACACTTCTGGTCGGCTTGGAGGCATTGCAAGACTACCCAGCCAGACCAATCACAGTGCTTACGGTCCGCGTCGACTAGACGTGTAGTTACATTTTCGAGGAGGTGAACGTCAGGCAACAGCGTAGCTTCTGTGTAGTCCCATAGTCTACATCACCTATGACACCTACAGTTTGGCCTGAACCACCAGGAAGTGGATGTACATCTCAGTCAGGGTCTTGGGCAGAAGACTGGAATGTTGCACATGATGTGGAGGCTTCGTGATGTCTTGATGTGGGAGATGATTCTGCTGGCCTGCTCCTCATCTCTGAATCTCTTCCTGAAGTACTCCTCCTTCTGTGGGTCAGTAACCCTCTGATCTCTGTCACTATGTCAACACACTCAGGAGGGATCCGATTGGCTGCTGCAGGTCGTGTGGTTATCCAGCAGC
The DNA here is from genome assembly GCF_014851395.1 of Micropterus salmoides. Lineage (NCBI taxonomy): Eukaryota > Metazoa > Chordata > Actinopteri > Centrarchiformes > Centrarchidae > Micropterus > Micropterus salmoides. The sequence continues at coordinate 12,116 of NW_024040671.1, read as the reverse complement.
AAATCCACTGAGGTGGACTCTGTAACATCAGTAAATTGACACTCATCCAAACAGTCAAAGATGAAACTCAACCTGGAACTCTTCATTGCTGCAGATTCCAGTTCCACCAAACTGTATTTTTTCCTCTTTCAGTATGCTGACAAACTGCAGAATGATTTCCTGAATGAAGATGCAACAAAGAAGATAAATAAGTGAAGGTAAATATTTCAACATTTCCTCTGAAGAACAAGTACAAACTTCATTTCCAGAAAAGTTAGAATAATTTCAAAAATGCTATAAAAACTAAAATCTGGAATTTGTTAATTCACATCAACCTTTATTTAACTGACAAAAGTACAAAGAAAAGATTTTCAAATGTTTTACTTACCAGCGTAATTGGATCTCTTATTTCTGCAACACAGAGGCATGACATTGTGTTACATCACCTTTCCTTTTAATAACACTTTCTAAATTGTGTGGGAAGTCAAGATTCTATTTGTGCCCGTTTCAATTGGAATTTTGTCCATTCTTGCTTAATACAAAATTTCAGCTGCTCAACAGTCTGCAGTCACTGTTGTCTATGCAGAATGAGGCCTAGCATTGCTCTGCTGAATTAAGCATGGATGTCCCGGGAAGAAACGTTGCCTTGATGGCAAAATATGTCCCTCTAAAATCCCATTACATGCTTTGCGTCAATGGTACCACACACATGCAACTCACCCATGCCGTGGGAATCGATGCACCCTTTTGCACCTTTCACTGATAACAATCTGGATGGTCTTTCTCATGTTTGTCATAGAAAAGTCGATGTCCATTTTTAGTGTTTCAGGTTGGATTTGTGGATGCAGCGAATAAGTTAAGTGACAATGGTTTTCCGAAGTGCACCAGAGTCCATGTGACTATATTATCACAGGGGCATGACAGTTTCTTAGGCTACAAAAGTGGTTTCCGGCCATGCCTTTTATGCACTGTGATGTGTCCAAATTCCCTAAATATTTTCACAATATTAAGTACTGTTGATTTTGGGGGGGGGGGGTTAACCTGTTCTGCCCAGCACCCTGGTGTACAGTATGAGGAGCTGGATCCCATGTTGTGCCAGACAGAATTTGCTGAGTTTTAATATACTCCTTTGTCTTCTTTATTATTTATTTAATCACATCAACACCACAGAGAAAGCAAAGACACCTGCAAGAGAATGGGGAGGGGGGGCAACAGGAGACATCCAGCCGAACAACAGCAATAAACAGCAGACATAAGGAAACAACTGAAGGATAATGAATAAGAGAAATAGTCAGGCAAAATAAATAAAAAACACAGTGCAGCAATGGTTAAATAAATTACTTATTGATATGACTAAGGGGTGGCTAGCTGGGGAGGCTGCGCCCTTGTCCGGGGTCTGGGGTTTGAGTTTGAGTAACAGCAACATGAAATCTGCTGAACATCAGAGTCACATCCTTTAAATCAGCAAGTCATTTGTTTTCCAATAGCAGCAGGAAACAGTCAGTCACTTTGACTCTCCCTCCTACAGAGAACACAGAGACACTGAGGAACCAGACCTGTCAGACCAGAACCTGAACCCAGGATAAACCGGTTCAGTGAATGTGGTGTTGAAGGTGTGAAGGTGGATCAATGTGTCAGAGGAGACTCTGAAGAAGGACAGAGTGCCAGCAGGACAGTCCACATACACTGCTACTCTGTTATAGCCAGAGAAGGAGGAGGTGGTAGTGGTGGTGGTGATGTATGTTGCTTTATTACAGTGCCAGACAGAGTAACCAATAGTATCAGAGCAGACCAGACTCCAGGACACATCATTCCTTCCAAACAAACATTCATATCCATTTCCAGTCCTACTGATTCCTCTGTAAGTCACTGCTATATGTACTCTTCCTCTCCACTCAACCTCCCAGTAACAGCGACCAATCAGACCATTTCTACACAACAGCTGAGGCCAATAGTCAAACCTGTCCGGATGATCAGGATATGGCTGATCCACTAGCTCATGTGTCGCCTTTCTGTTGTTGTCAGACAGTTTGATCCCTCTGTGTACTGTGTTTGTGTCAAGTGTGAGTTCACAGGAATCTGATGGAGAGAATGAGACACAATACAGCTGCAGTTATTAATCCATTATCTGTCCAGTGACACATACTGATGACATCAGATTTGAATGAGTGATGTCACAGTCTGTTGATAGTTGAATGTGTGCTGCTTTGTTTTCATGAATCAAATGAAAAACACACTTACACTTCCTCAGACCTGGTCTCAACCATCCGACACCACCCGGCTCCACCCTGAAAGAAGGAGGGGGGTCAGACCAGCACATCCACTTCAGGATCAAACATGGACATTACATCGCTCTCATCCACAGAGGTTTTTTATTCTCCACAAATACGCTTACATGTTCACATTTAGCACCTCAGCAGAATCAGCAGATATTCTTTTATTTCAGTGGGGCTTCTTATTTTCACTAATTGATGATGAGAAATATTGATTGTTGGAGCTTTAAAACAACTATGTTTGGGGGTCCTCGAGTTTGTGTAATAATGATGTGTCAGGGACATATGAGGCAGGCTGACAGTCTGAAAGAGAAACAGTTGTAGCTCTTCGTCCTCTATCAGACTGACTGACTGTGGTTGCCGCAAGCCTTTCCATACCTGAGAGTATCCAGTCTCCAGTGTGGATCGTCCAGCCCAGCAGACAGCAGCTTCACTCCTGAGTCTCCTGGATGATTGTAGCTCAGGTCCAGCTCTCTCAGGTGGGAAGGATTGGAGCTCAGAGCTAAGGCCAGAGAATTGCAGCCTTCCTCTGTGATCAGACAGCCTGACAGCCTGCAAACACACAAAACAACACGTCATATAATCTGAAGGTACTGTGAGGGCTGAAAATTTACTGCTTGACTGTACTATCAGCTACTGTGAATTTAGCTTATTACTGTTCTCACCGTCATGTCAGTTCACTATCACACAGAGTGTTTTTCATACATTCTGTTCACAGTGTTTTGGTTAATGCAAAAATAACACTTCATCTTGCTGCTTCACATGAAAAGCCCCACCAGCACTGGGTGTAGAGGTTGTCCATGGATGGCAGCTTTGTCCACCCTCTGTAGAGACTTACAATTGAGGGCTGTGCAAAACCAAGAGCCATTGCTTTTGCTGATTTTACGATGGTCTATGTGGTGAGTCCAAATCAGGTCCTTGCTGATATGAATGCCAAGGAACCTGAAGCAGCTGACTCGCTCCACTGTAGTTGATGGTGGTGGGTTGTATCATTCTCTCTGTCGCTTTCTGTACTCCACAATTAGCTCCTGTTTTTCTACGATTCAGATGGAGGTTTTTATCCTGGCACCAAGATGTAGGAACCCTGGTTTCTTCTCTGTAGGCCATCTCTTCGTCGTTAGTGATTAGGTTGACAGTCATGTTGTCTGAGTCAACAGAGTTCACAGGAGAGGGTTGAGCATGCAGCCCAGAGGAACGCCGGTGCTGAGAGGCAGGGTGGAGTATGCTTATCCTCACAGCCTGAGTTCTGCCCATTAGGAAGTTCAGAAGCCAATCAAAGAGGGCAGTGCTAAGCCCATGGTCTCTGAATTTGATGATGTGCTTGGAAGAAGTTGAGTGCTGAACTATAGTCAATGAACAGTATTCAGAAATACAGTATCTCAAAAAAAGTGAGTAAACCCTTCACATTTTTGTAAATATTTGATTATATCTTTTCATGTGACAACACCGAAGAAATGACACTTTGCTCCAATGTAAAGTAGTGAGTGTACAGCTTGTATAACAGTGTAAATTTACTGTTCCCTCAAAATAACAGCCACATCACACAGCCATTAATTTCTAAACCGCTGGCAACAAAAGTGAGTACACCTCTAAGTGAAAATGTCCACATTGGGCCCAATTAGCCATTTTTCATCCCCGGTGTTGCTCTACATAAAGATGGCCTAGGTTATAAGAAAATTGCCAAGACCCTGAAACTGAGCAGCAGCACGGTGGCCAAGACCATACAGAGGTTCAACAGGACAGGTTCCACTCAAAACAGGCCTAGCCATGGCCGACCACAGAAGTTGAGCGCACATGCTCAGCGTCATATCCAGAGGTTGGCTTTGGGAAATAGATGTATGAATGCTGCCAGCATTGCTGCAGAGGTTGAAGGGGTGGGGGGTCAGCCTGTCAGGGCTCAGACCATACGCCGCACACTGGTCTGCATGGCTGTCGTCCCAGAAGGAAGCCTCTTCTAAAGATGATGCACAAGAAAGCCCGCAAACAGTTTGCTGAAGACAAGCACAGTAAGGATATGGATTACTGGAACTATGTCCTGTGGTCTGATGAGACCAAGATAAACATATTTGGTTCAGATGGTGCGTGTGGCGGCAACCAGGTGAGGAGTATAAAGACAAGTGTGTCTTGCCTATAGTGAAGCATGGTGGTTGGAGAGTCATGGGCTGGGGATGCCGGGCCAGCATGTACTATGACAAAGTGAAGCAGAGCATGATCCCCTCCCTTCAGAGACTGGGCCACAGGGCAGTATTCCAACATGATAAACCCAAACAGACCTCCAAGACGACCACTGCCTTGCTAAAGAAGCTGAGGGTAAAGGTGATTCATTGGCCAAGCATGTCTCCAGACCTAAACCCTATTGAGCATCTGTGGGGCATCCTCAAACGGAAGGTGGAGGAGTGGAAGGTCTCTAACATCCACCAGCTTCATGATGTCGTCATGGAGGAGTGGAAGAGGACTCCATTGGCAACCTGTGAAACTCTGAACTCCATGCCCTAGAGGTTAAACGCAGTGCAGGAAAATAATGGTGGCCACACAAAATATTGACACTTTGGGCCAAATTTGGACATTTTCACTTAGGCGTGTACTTATTTTTGTTGCCAGTGGTTTAGACATTAATGGCTGAGTTGGATGTGTTGTTTTGAGGAGACAGCAAATTAAAAGCCTGATACAAGCTGTACACTCACTACTACATTAAATACAAGTGTTCTTTCTTCAGTGTTGTCACATGAAAAGATATAATCAAATATTTGAGGGGGTACTCACTTTTGTGAGATACTGTATGTGTTCCTCTGTTCTAGGTTGGAGAGTGAGGTTAGGGCGACATTGTTGTCTATAGATCTATTTGGTCCCTTTGCCAATTGAAATTTGTCCAGTTATTCAAGGAGGGAAAAGGTGATGAACATTTGGACTAGCTGAATACAGTACTTCATGATAGTGGAAGTGAATGTTACTGTGTGGTAGTCGTTAAGGCAGGGGGTTTTAGACCTTTTGAGGACAGGGACAATAGTGGTCTTCTTGAAACATGTGGGTACTTCAGACTGGAGCATTGACAGGTTGAAAATGTCTGTGAAGACATGTAGCACATAATTTGAACACACCTTGAGAGCTCTGCCAGGGATACCTACTTTAGCAGTCTTTGCACACATCTGCCCTGGATATTACAAATGAGCAGGGGATTTTGTACCTCCTGTTTTTCTCATAGTATGCATAGAAGGTATTCAGATCATCTAGGAGAGATGCAGACATTATCTCAGCACTGCTGGTTTTCCTTTTGTAGTCGGTTATAAAAAACTAAGTTATAATTGTATTAAATAGATTTGCCGAAAGAGGGAAAGCCTTATCTCTGTCCCAAAAAGGACTGTAAACACGATCAAGTGCGTTATCAACTAGTGTTGGGCAGTAGCGTCACTACAAGTAGCGCCGTTACTAGTTTAACTACATTTCTCAGTAGCTTGGTGGTAGAATCAAATAGCTTTGCAGTAACAAAGCTCTTTTATTGACCGAGTAGCACGGTAGCTTCAACACACGCTACATTTTCCCAAGAATTTCTTAAGGATCAGTAAGTGACGCCACCAAAGAAACTGAAGCATCTACAGCTTCTGTTTCTTTGACACCCCACCCCCCCAACGCCCACTGTGTTCTGATTGGCCATTGTCTAATATGTTTACCAGGTTGCTGCAGGGATAGGTCTGCATGTTCCTTTGTGGGCGTGGCCAGCATTCTCTTTCTGGAGCAAATGACCATATTTGGTAATCTGGCTCAGAATGACATCATACCAAGCCATTAGTAGAAAAACTGTTCAGAACAGGGGGATATCTAAGGTTTTCATTTCATTTGAAACTTTGGTCATGTTTAATATGAACATTGACACTGTAACATTATAAAAATGCTAGAAAATATGAAAAAGCATAATAGGTCCCCTTTAAAAAAAATTTAAAGTAGCATAGATGTAACTAAGCTACTTTTGCCACGTTTCTGTAGCTTAGCTTGCAACATTTCACTGGGGGGTAGCTTCTGTGTAATGAAGCTTCATTTAAAGGAGAACTCCAGGCAATTTTTAAGTTAATCTTGATCGTTATACCTTTGTGAGTACTGTCTATACAAAACAAAACAAACAAACAAAAAAAACGAACCGGATTGGTGCTTGCAGTGAAGCCAGTTTTGGACCAATAAAATACTACTACAGGGCTACTTCCTGTCTACTGCGCATGATTGCGCATCATAACCGTGGTTTAATGACGTAGAACAACGGCAGAAACACCGTGATTCTGGTAGCTGTCCGCCCACCTACGAGGCTCACGTGTCAAACACCAACTGTCACTGATGGCCAAATAGTTTTTTTAGATTGTAGAGAGCTTATAATCTAAGCAATATGGTTACATCCCTCATGTGCGGGGTGTCACAGGGTTTTGATGTCATTTTTGGGCCTACATGGATCCCTCCATGCAGGCTTTGGTCAGTTTCACTGTCCGATCTCTGGCTTACCCCCTTGAGCAGCTCCAGACAGCGATACTCACAGCTCTCCTGCTATAGCTAACATCACAACAACGACATGTCTTTGTCAACTAGGAAGTACGCTAAATGCTCATGGACAAGTATTTTAACGATACCTGGCACACAAATCATGGCTGGAACTGCAGGAATAATGGCTTGTTCATACAACAGACTCAATTTTGCTTGCATGGTCTGAGTACTCCTGTTCAGTATTTTCCAGTTACGAGTAAACTTCACCCCCTTCCCTGTTTCTTTATTCTGAATGCAAATTTCTACTTGCAACACTGGCATGTGTGGTCCAGTCTACACTGACTATACACCTTATACATGTCAGGAACATAACCATACATGCAAAGGGAAATGATGATAAGTTGAAGTTGATGAATTCTGACCTGAGAGTTTCCAGTGCACAGTGTGGACTCTCCAGTCCAGCAGACAGCAGTTTCACTCCCGAGTCTTGCAGGTTGTTGTTACTCAGGTCCAGCTCTCTAAGACTAGCAGACTGGGAGCTGACAACCGAGGACAGAGCTTCACAGCTTCTCTCTGAGAGATTACAGCCAATTAGCCTGAAGATACAGCAAGAAGGGGTAAAAAGTAGGAAGGTTTTTTTCTTTCCTGTTGAAAAATTAGACAATTTAAAATGAGATGAAGAAAAACAATTACCTCCGTACTTACAGAGCTTTGTTGGAGGCTTTGACCACTGGCAGCAGCCTCAGAAGAGCCTCCTCTGAAGCAGAGTATTTCTTCAGGTCAAATACGTCCAGATCTTTTTCTGATGACAGTAAGATGAAGACCAGAGCTGACCACTGAGCAGGAGAGAGTTCATCTGTGGAGAGACTTCCTGATCTCAGGGACTGTTGGATCTGCTCCACTAGAGAACGATCATTCAGTTCATTCAGACAGTGGAACAGATTAATGCTTTGCTCTGTGGTGAGATTTTCCTCCAACTTCCTCTTTATGTACTGGCCTGTTTCCTGATTGGTCTGTGAGCTACATCCTGTCAGTGTCAGCAGGCCTTTTAGGAGAGTCTGATTGGTCTGCAGTGAAAGGCCCAGCAGGAAACGGAGGAACAAGTCCAGGTGTCCATTTGGACTCTGTAAGGCCTTGTCCACAGCACTCTGATAAAAGTGTGTATCTCCAAAGGTGTCTTTTCTTGTTTCAGATTTCTGGGATGTTGTTTGTTCGTCTGCCAGCAGATTGACACCAGAGTTGATGAAGGTCAGATGGACATGAAGAGCAGCCAGAAACTCCTGAACGGTCAGATGGACAAAGCAGAACACCTTGTCCTGGTACAGCCCTCTCTCCTCTATAAAGATCTGTGTGAACACTCCTGAGTACACTGAGGCTGCTCTGATATCGATGCCACACTCTGTCAGGTCGGATTCATAGAAGATCAGGTTGCCTTTCTGCAGCTGCTCAAAAGCCAATTTTCCCAGAGACTCAATCATCTTCCTGCTCTCTGGACTCCAGTGTGGATCTGTCTCAGCTCCTTTATAATACTTGATGTTCTTCAATATGGACTGAACTACCAGGAAGTGGATGTACATCTCAGTCAGGGTCTTGGGCAGCTCTCCTCCCTCTCTGGTCTTCAACACCTCCTCCAGAACTGTAGCAGTGATCCAGCAGAAGACTGGGATGTGGCACATGATGTGGAGGCTTCGTGATGTCTTGATGTGGGAGATGATTCTGCCTGCCTGCTTCTTATCTCTGAATCTCTTCCTGAAGTACTCCTCCTTCTGTGGGTCAGTGAACCCTCTGATCTCTGTCACCATGTCAACACACTCAGGAGGGATCCGATTGGCTGCTGCAGGTCGTGTGGTTATCCAGAGGCGAGCAGTGGGAAGCAGGTTCCCCCTGATGAGGTTTGTCAGCAGCACATCCACTGAGGTGGACTCTGTAACATCAGTCAGGACCTCATTGTTGTGGAAGTCCAGAGGAAGTCGACACTCATCCAGACCGTCAAAGATGAACACAACCTGGAACTCTTCAAAGCTGCAGATTCCTGCTTCTTTGGTTTCAGTAAAGAAGTGATGAACAAGTTCCACCAAGCTGTACTTTTTCTCTTTCAGCACATTCAGCTCTCTGAAAGTGAATGGAAATGTGAACTGTATGTCCTGGTTGGCTTTGTCTTCAGCCCAGTCCAGAGTGAACTTCTGTTAAGACTGTTTTCCCAATGCCAGCCACTCCCTTTGTCATCACTGTTCTGATTGGTTCATCTCTTCCAGGTGAGGGTTTAAAGATGTCTTCTTGTCTGATGGTTGTTTCTGGTCTGTCTGGTTTCCTGGATGCTGTTTCAATCTGTCTGACCTCATGTTCATCATTGACCTCTGCAGTCCCTCCCTCTGTGATGTAGAGCTCTGTGTAGATCTGGTTCAGAAGGGTTGGGTTTCCTGCTTTAGCAATCCCCTCAAACACACACTGGAACTTCTTCTTCAAGTAAGATTTAAGTTTACGCTGACAGACAGCAAAAGGATGTCCTGAATGAAGACACAAGATCAGTAAGTAAAAGTAAATATTTTAACATTTCCTTTTATATAGTAAATGAACATATTTTGGTCCTTCTCTTGAGCTATCAGTAAATGTCCCATTTATCCAGCATTTTAAATCTTTAGAGAAATCCTCTTACTGCTCTGCAGACGCTCAGCCAGCTCCTCCTGCTTCATTCTCCTCAGGAAGTGCAGTGTGATCTTCAGAAATGCCTTTCTGCTGCTCCTCCTCTGCTCTTCCTCCTCACCGTCTAACACCTCCTCATCCTCCCTCTGACTCTCTAAGCATTCTGGGTAATCTGAACTCAGACCCTTCTGGATTTTCTTCAGCTCATTCTTCACAAAAGTGACAATGTTCTCCTCCAGCAGCTGGAACAGAATATTATATGAAGGACACAATCAAAGTCAAATCATGGAACCAAACATCAGATCCATGTTGGACAGACTGACAATCCACTGGTCTAAAAAGTGAAGCGTGGAGATTATTGTGAACAGAATAGATGTAAGTAGTTGTTGTACATGCACAGACCATAAATATGGAGTCCAGGTGTGTTTGATCCTGCTGGGCAGACTGACCACTGGGAACCTCTGAGCTCTCCTGGTGGACTCTGTGGAGGAATTATGAAAAGTTAGCTCACATTGTCTGTCCACACAGAGACATGAGGTAAAAATCCAAGAAGGGGTATTTGGATGTAAACACTAAATGCTCCGTAAATGCGCCTTTCTAGTCTTTTGAACAACTCAAAGTGGTTTTACACTACATCTGCATTCACCATTCACACTCTGAGCCTTAGTGCTCAAACAGAAACCATCATTCACACAAATTCATACACTGGTGGAACAGCTGCCAGGGGCAATTCGGGGTTCTGTATCTTGCCCGAGGACACTTCGACATGCAGCCTGGAGGAGTCGGGGATTGAACCGCCGACTTTCTGATTAACGGGCAATCAGATTATGCCTGGGGCAAATCTTTACCGATTTTAAAAACGTGGATACCACAGACTTAATGACAGAATTAACAGATCTTTAATATTTTAATAGAACACTCACCAGACAGTTCAGTCCAGACGCAGGACCACACACTTGGCGTTTATACTAAACGGTTTCAGAGTGGCTTCTGGGAACTTGGGATCCCACAGAAACGTGCGAGTTAAAATGTGACTTTAGGCAGACTGTAATCATTGCACTTGTGTGCTACCTTTGGCACAGAAAAAGAAAAACAAGAGACTTTAAGATCATGTCTGTAAATCCCTTACACTACAGGGTCATTTGGGCCAATAATCTGGTTAGACCAGACCCCTTGATTGTCAGGAGGGGTGACACAGACCCCAAATCATCATAATTATCCTCTAGTGTGCAGCCAGCATTACTCCCTGTAGTGGTAAAGATCTACTAGTCCTGATGATCCATCCAAGAATGGTGTTTTGCCTCACCAGTCAGTTTGGTTTAGCCCACATAGCTCTCACCAACCCCTCCATATAGCTCTCCGTCACTCACTGTACACTGATGAAGTGCCCTGGAGCCCCTAATAGTCGACTTAACCGTTAGTCGATGACAAGGCAGGAGAAAGGAGAACACAGCAGCACAATGTAAGTTGTATTAGTAATGTTACCGATGTTTTTAGTACTGATCTTCATTTGTATTACTATAAATATAAGTAATGAAAAAATAATGATGATAATAATCGTATCAGCGGGTTTCAGGCAGGAACATGGAGGCAGTAGTTGGTTTTCAACCACAGATCCAGACCCAACAGATCCAGAGCCAGAAACAGCAGCAGAAGGAGAGAGAAGAAGGACGAGACAGTACAAAACTACAGGAGAGTGAAGAAGTTGAGTTAGTAACATGCATTAGTGGGATAAGACAACAAAGCCATCCTGCATATCAATGTATTATCGAGGACAATCAAGACGATGCTAAGCTAAGCTGGTTGAGCATTTGGACATACCTGAACCGAGGGCGCACGCTAGCAATTCACCGCTAACCTTGCCTGACACTGAGAGTTCACTAAAGTCAATGGAGGACCGCATTATAGCCAAACTTCTAATTCATCTGTCTGCTGACCGGCGACCTTCGAGCAACACGACAAGACCATTAAACAAATGAAAACGTTGCTCAGTGAAACACAGGCAAGAATAGAGAGACTTGAATCCACTCAGTCCTTAAAAAAAATGTAAACAGGACATGGTTTTGAGACTCATGAGATTTTAATACAAACAAGAACTTACTTTTTGTCAGCTTTAACTTCTTACCTTCCATCAGCAGATTGTCTAAAAGCAAGAGGAGGCTCCATAGAGGCATCACTCATGGACACACAGCTGGGTTCAGGTCCTGAACAGTCTGGTCTCTGATGGATCCTGATTGAAAGAAATTCATTGAAGCTCACATATTTAGAAAAGCTCTCACTGAATAAAAGACTTTGTGAAATGGTTTAATTGTAAATGTTTGACATGTGAGACACATGTTTTCAATTAATGACATTTCTCCTCATCAGACAGATCTGAGATCGGATCTGTGCATCTGGGTTGGAACTTCTCTCTCAGCTCCCTTTCGGTCACTTTTCACCACTATGGATGACTTCAAGAGAGACTGAACATGTTCTTTGTTGCCTCGTATTTAAACAATATAAAATGTCCTCTGTTATCTCCACAGTTAAATAAAATCACATCTCCACCTTCTCTGTGATGACGGGCTTTTCACAACAGATGGAAAAACTTTAGATTTCAGACGTGGTCAGAAGAGATGTCATTCAAACTCATTCTTTTCTAGCATAACCCGACTCCTACTGTCAGTTACAGCTCACATCTGGTCAGATGGAAACCGTCCGTTAAAGTTAGTGAATGCTTTCGAGTGGTGGCTTTAGGACAGACAGCTGGGTGATAAA
>NW_024040670.1:0-11052 GCF_014851395.1 Micropterus salmoides | reverse complement strand
AAAATTAGTTTTCAGGTATGCTGTAGAATAGAGTGATAACGTAGACAACTTGGTCCTTTTTGTCTAATGCGACTTTTGTGAGGTTATGAGGCTGATTTGAATGTTGGATTAGCAGAAATTGACATATATGACTTTTGCCTTTTTGGCTTTGCATGGTTGTATGGACTTGATTGTTTTTGTTTTAAAGCTGAGGTCTAACATAAACCTTGACCTTTGACTGCTCTGTCTCACACAACAGAAAGTGACCTACAAATGACTCCAGAGTCCAGAAAGTCACTGGAACCCATCAACGCAGTATGTAAAGGCTAGAACCGCAAACTTCTTCCTTCCAGGGCCTTTAATTCAAAAATCTAGGAATTGAGCTCCAAATACCTTCAAACTTACGCAGAAGCCTAACACACACAATGTTGAATCCCAATCTTTTAGCGCCTTCCCCAAGCTAGTTCTTTTCAGTGGCCACATAGGGGCCCAAAATCACAACAGCACAATTTAAGCATCACACAATGCCTAATTTAGTAGAACAACAACATTAGATCTATGTAAAGGACACAAGAGGAGATTGAACCACACACTGAGGTGAAAGACGTCAACAAGTTATGACAGGGTCCTTGCAACATATGTGTCTAAAATTAGTTTTCAGGTATGCTGTAGAATAGAGTGATAACACCGTAGACAACTTGGTCCTTTGTGTGTAATGGTACTTTTGTGAGGTTATGAGGCTGATTTGAATGTTGGATTAGCCAGAAATTGACATATATGACTTTGCCTTTTTGGCTTTGCATGGTTGTATGGACTTGATTGTTTTTGTTTTAAAACTGAGGTCTAACATAAACCTTGACCTTTGACTGCTCTGTCTCACACAACAGAAAGTGACCTACAAATGACTCCAGAGTCCAGAAAGTCACTGGAACCCATCAACGCAGTATGTAAAGGCTAGAACCGCAAACTTCTTCCTTCCAGGGCCTTTAATTCAAAAATCTAGGAATTGAGCTCCAAATACCTTCAAACTTACGCAGAAGCCTAACACACACAATGTTGAATCCCAATCTTTTAGCGCCTTCCCCAAGCTAGTTCTTTTCAGTGGCCACATAGGGGCCCAAAATCACAACAGCACAATTTAAGCATCACACAATGCCTAATTTAGTAGAACAACAACATTAGATCTATGTAAAGGACACAAGAGGAGATTGAACCACACACTGAGGTGAAAGACGTCAACAAGTTATGACAGGGTCCTTGCAACATATGTGTCTAAAATTAGTTTTCAGGTATGCTGTAGAATAGAGTGATAACACCGTAGACAACTTGGTCCTTTTTGTATCTAATGCGACTTTTGTGAGGTTATGAGGCTGATTTGAATGTTGGATTAGCAAGAAATTGACATATATGACTTTGCCTTTTTGGCTTTGCATGGTTGTATGGACTTGATTGTTTTTGTTTTAAAGCTGAGGTCTAACATAAACCTTGACCTTTGACTGCTCTGTCTCACACAACAGAAAGTGACCTACAAATGACTCCAGAGTCCAGAAAGTCACTGGAACCCATCAACGCAGTATGTAAAGGCTAGAACCGCAAACTTCTTCCTTCCAGGGCCTTTAATTCAAAAATCTAGGAATTGAGCTCCAAATACCTTCAAACTTACGCAGAAGCCTAACACACACAATGTTGAATCCCAATCTTTTAGCGCCTTCCCCAAGCTAGTTCTTTTCAGTGGCCACATAGGGGCCCAAAATCACAACAGCACAATTTAAGCATCACACAATGCCTAATTTAGTAGAACAACAACATTAGATCTATGTAAAGGACACAAGAGGAGATTGAACCACACACTGAGGTGAAAGACGTCAACAAGTTATGACAGGGTCCTTGCAACATATGTGTCTAAAATTAGTTTTCAGGTATGCTGTAGAATAGAGTGATAACACCGTAGACAACTTGGTCCTTTGTATCTAATGCGACTTTTGTGAGGTTATGAGGCTGATTTGAATGTTGGATTAGCCAGAAATTGACATATATGACTTTTGCCTTTTTGGCTTTGCATGGTTGTATGGACTTGATTGTTTTTGTTTTAAAGCTGAGGTCTAACATAAACCTTGACCTTTGACTGCTCTGTCTCACACAACAGAAAGTGACCTACAAATGACTCCAGAGTCCAGAAAGTCACTGGAACCCATCAACGCAGTATGTAAAGGCTAGAACCGCAAACTTCTTCCTTCCAGGGCCTTTAATTCAAAAATCTAGGAATTGAGCTCCAAATACCTTCAAACTTACGCAGAAGCCTAACACACACAATGTTGAATCCCAATCTTTTAGCGCCTTCCCCAAGCTAGTTCTTTTCAGTGGCCACATAGGGGCCCAAAATCACAACAGCACAATTTAAGCATCACACAATGCCTAATTTAGTAGAACAACAACATTAGATCTATGTAAAGGACACAAGAGGAGATTGAACCACACACTGAGGTGAAAGACGTCAACAAGTTATGACAGGGTCCTTGCAACATATGTGTCTAAAATTAGTTTTCAGGTATGCTGTAGAATAGAGTGATAACACCGTAGACAACTTGGTCCTTTTTGTCTAATGCGACTTTTGTGAGGTTATGAGGCTGATTTGAATGTTGGATTAGCAGAAATTGACATATATGACTTTGCCTTTTTGGCTTTGCATGGTTGTATGGACTTGATTGTTTTTGTTTTAAAGCTGAGGTCTAACATAAACCTTGACCTTTGACTGCTCTGTCTCACACAACAGAAAGTGACCTACAAATGACTCCAGAGTCCAGAAAGTCACTGGAACCCATCAACGCAGTATGTAAAGGCTAGAACCGCAAACTTCTTCCTTCCAGGGCCTTTAATTCAAAAATCTAGGAATTGAGCTCCAAATACCTTCAAACTTACGCAGAAGCCTAACACACACAATGTTGAATCCCAATCTTTTAGCGCCTTCCCCAAGCTAGTTCTTTTCAGTGGCCACATAGGGGCCCAAAATCACAACAGCACAATTTAAGCATCACACAATGCCTAATTTAGTAGAACAACAACATTAGATCTATGTAAAGGACACAAGAGGAGATTGAACCACACACTGAGGTGAAAGACGTCAACAAGTTATGACAGGGTCCTTGCAACATATGTGTCTAAAATTAGTTTTCAGGTATGCTGTAGAATAGAGTGATAACACCGTAGACAACTTGGTCCTTTTGTATCTAATGCGACTTTTGTGAGGTTATGAGGCTGATTTGAATGTTGGATTAGCCAGAAATTGAATATATGACTTTGGCCTGGCTTTGCATGGTTGTATGGACTTGATGTTTTTGTTTAAAGCTGAGGTCTAACATAAACCTTGACCTTTGACTGCTCTGTCTCACACAACAGAAAGTGACCTACAAATGACTCCAGAGTCCAGAAAGTCACTGGAACCCATCAACGCAGTATGTAAAGGCTAGAACCGCAAACTTCTTCCTTCCAGGGCCTTTAATTCAAAAATCTAGGAATTGAGCTCCAAATACCTTCAAACTTACGCAGAAGCCTAACACACACAATGTTGAATCCCAATCTTTTAGCGCCTTCCCCAAGCTAGTTCTTTTCAGTGGCCACATAGGGGCCCAAAATCACAACAGCACAATTTAAGCATCACACAATGCCTAATTTAGTAGAACAACAACATTAGATCTATGTAAAGGACACAAGAGGAGATTGAACCACACACTGAGGTGAAAGACGTCAACAAGTTATGACAGGGTCCTTGCAACATATGTGTCTAAAATTAGTTTTCAGGTATGCTGTAGAATAGAATGATACTATTGTAGAGAACTTGGTCCTTTTGTGTAATGGTACTTTTGTGAGGTTATGAGGCTGATTTGAATGTTGGATTAGCCAGAAATTGACATATATGACTTTGGCCTTTTTGGCTTTGCATGGTTGTATGGACTTGATTGTTTTTGTTTTAAACTGAGGTCTAACATAAACCTTGACCTTTGACTGCTCTGTCTCACACAACAGAAAGTGACCTACAAATGACTCCAGAGTCCAGAAAGTCACTGGAACCCATCAACGCAGTATGTAAAGGCTAGAACCGCAAACTTCTTCCTTCCAGGGCCTTTAATTCAAAAATCTAGGAATTGAGCTCCAAATACCTTCAAACTTACGCAGAAGCCTAACACACACAATGTTGAATCCCAATCTTTTAGCGCCTTCCCCAAGCTAGTTCTTTTCAGTGGCCACATAGGGGCCCAAAATCACAACAGCACAATTTAAGCATCACACAATGCCTAATTTAGTAGAACAACAACATTAGATCTATGTAAAGGACACAAGAGGAGATTGAACCACACACTGAGGTGAAAGACGTCAACAAGTTATGACAGGGTCCTTGCAACATATGTGTCTAAAATTAGTTTTCAGGTATGCTGTAGAATAGAATGATACTATTGTAGAGAACTTGGTCCTTTGTGTGTAATGGTACTTTTGTGAGGTTATGAGGCTGATTTGAATGTTGGATTAGCAGAAATTGACATATATGACTTTGCCTTTTTGGCTTTGCATGGTTGTATGGACTTGATTGTTTTTGTTTTAAAGCTGAGGTCTAACATAAACCTTGACCTTTGACTGCTCTGTCTCACACAACAGAAAGTGACCTACAAATGACTCCAGAGTCCAGAAAGTCACTGGAACCCATCAACGCAGTATGTAAAGGCTAGAACCGCAAACTTCTTCCTTCCAGGGCCTTTAATTCAAAAATCTAGGAATTGAGCTCCAAATACCTTCAAACTTACGCAGAAGCCTAACACACACAATGTTGAATCCCAATCTTTTAGCGCCTTCCCCAAGCTAGTTCTTTTCAGTGGCCACATAGGGGCCCAAAATCACAACAGCACAATTTAAGCATCACACAATGCCTAATTTAGTAGAACAACAACATTAGATCTATGTAAAGGACACAAGAGGAGATTGAACCACACACTGAGGTGAAAGACGTCAACAAGTTATGACAGGGTCCTTGCAACATATGTGTCTAAAATTAGTTTTCAGGTATGCTGTAGAATAGAGTGATAACACCGTAGACAACTTGGTCCTTTTTGTATCTAATGCGACTTTTGTGAGGTTATGAGGCTGATTTGAATGTTGGATTAGCCAGAAATTGACATATATGACTTTGCCTTTTTGGCTTTGCATGGTTGTATGGACTTGATTGTTTTTGTTTTAAAGCTGAGGTCTAACATAAACCTTGACCTTTGACTGCTCTGTCTCACACAACAGAAAGTGACCTACAAATGACTCCAGAGTCCAGAAAGTCACTGGAACCCATCAACGCAGTATGTAAAGGCTAGAACCGCAAACTTCTTCCTTCCAGGGCCTTTAATTCAAAAATCTAGGAATTGAGCTCCAAATACCTTCAAACTTACGCAGAAGCCTAACACACACAATGTTGAATCCCAATCTTTTAGCGCCTTCCCCAAGCTAGTTCTTTTCAGTGGCCACATAGGGGCCCAAAATCACAACAGCACAATTTAAGCATCACACAATGCCTAATTTAGTAGAACAACAACATTAGATCTATGTAAAGGACACAAGAGGAGATTGAACCACACACTGAGGTGAAAGACGTCAACAAGTTATGACAGGGTCCTTGCAACATATGTGTCTAAAATTAGTTTTCAGGTATGCTGTAGAATAGAGTGATAACACCGTAGACAACTTGGTCCTTTTGTATCTAATGCGACTTTTGTGAGGTTATGAGGCTGATTTGAATGTTGGATTAGCCAGAAATTGACATATATGACTTTGGCCTTTTGGCTTTGCATGGTTGTATGGACTTGATTGTTTTTGTTTTAAAGCTGAGGTCTAACATAAACCTTGACCTTTGACTGCTCTGTCTCACACAACAGAAAGTGACCTACAAATGACTCCAGAGTCCAGAAAGTCACTGGAACCCATCAACGCAGTATGTAAAGGCTAGAACCGCAAACTTCTTCCTTCCAGGGCCTTTAATTCAAAAATCTAGGAATTGAGCTCCAAATACCTTCAAACTTACGCAGAAGCCTAACACACACAATGTTGAATCCCAATCTTTTAGCGCCTTCCCCAAGCTAGTTCTTTTCAGTGGCCACTAGGGGCCCAAAATCACAACAGCACAATTTAAGCATCACACAATGCCTAATTTAGTAGAACAACAACATTAGATCTATGTAAAGGACACAAGAGGAGATTGAACCACACACTGAGGTGAAAGACGTCAACAAGTTATGACAGGGTCCTTGCAACATATGTGTCTAAAATTAGTTTTCAGGTATGCTGTAGAATAGAGTGATAACACCGTAGACAACTTGGTCCTTTTGTATCTAATGCGACTTTTGTGAGGTTATGAGGCTGATTTGAATGTTGGATTAGCCAGAAATTGACATATATGACTTTTGCCTTTTTGGCTTTGCATGGTTGTATGGACTTGATTGTTTTTGTTTTAAAGCTGAGGTCTAACATAAACCTTGACCTTTGACTGCTCTGTCTCACACAACAGAAAGTGACCTACAAATGACTCCAGAGTCCAGAAAGTCACTGGAACCCATCAACGCAGTATGTAAAGGCTAGAACCGCAAACTTCTTCCTTCCAGGGCCTTTAATTCAAAAATCTAGGAATTGAGCTCCAAATACCTTCAAACTTACGCAGAAGCCTAACACACACAATGTTGAATCCCAATCTTTTAGCGCCTTCCCCAAGCTAGTTCTTTTCAGTGGCCACATAGGGGCCCAAAATCACAACAGCACAATTTAAGCATCACACAATGCCTAATTTAGTAGAACAACAACATTAGATCTATGTAAAGGACACAAGAGGAGATTGAACCACACACTGAGGTGAAAGACGTCAACAAGTTATGACAGGGTCCTTGCAACATATGTGTCTAAAATTAGTTTTCAGGTATGCTGTAGAATAGAATGATAACACCGTAGACAACTTGGTCCTTTTGTATCTAATGCGACTTTTGTGAGGTTATGAGGCTGATTTGAATGTTGGATTAGCCAGAAATTGAATATATGACTTTGGCCTGTCCAGCATGGTGTATGGACTTAATGTTTTTGCTTTAAGGCTGTGGTCTAACTATAAACCTTGTCCTTTGACTGCTCTGTCTCACACAACAGAAAGTGACCTACAAATGACTCCAGAGTCCAGAAAGTCACTGGAACCCATCAACGCAGTATGTAAAGGCTAGAACCGCAAACTTCTTCCTTCCAGGGCCTTTAATTCAAAAATCTAGGAATTGAGCTCCAAATACCTTCAAACTTACGCAGAAGCCTAACACACACAATGTTGAATCCCAATCTTTTAGCGCCTTCCCCAAGCTAGTTCTTTTCAGTGGCCACATAGGGGCCCAAAATCACAACAGCACAATTTAAGCATCACACAATGCCTAATTTAGTAGAACAACAACATTAGATCTATGTAAAGGACACAAGAGGAGATTGAACCACACACTGAGGTGAAAGACGTCAACAAGTTATGACAGGGTCCTTGCAACATATGTGTCTAAAATTAGTTTTCAGGTATGCTGTAGAATAGAATGATACTATTGTAGAGAACTTGGTCCTTTTGTGTAATGGTACTTTTGTGAGGTTATGAGGCTGATTTGAATGTTGGATTAGCCAGAAATTGACATATATGACTTTTGCCTTTTTGGCTTTGCATGGTTGTATGGACTTGATTGTTTTTGTTTTAAACTGAGGTCTAACATAAACCTTGACCTTTGACTGCTCTGTCTCACACAACAGAAAGTGACCTACAAATGACTCCAGAGTCCAGAAAGTCACTGGAACCCATCAACGCAGTATGTAAAGGCTAGAACCGCAAACTTCTTCCTTCCAGGGCCTTTAATTCAAAAATCTAGGAATTGAGCTCCAAATACCTTCAAACTTACGCAGAAGCCTAACACACACAATGTTGAATCCCAATCTTTTAGCGCCTTCCCCAAGCTAGTTCTTTTCAGTGGCCACATAGGGGCCCAAAATCACAACAGCACAATTTAAGCATCACACAATGCCTAATTTAGTAGAACAACAACATTAGATCTATGTAAAGGACACAAGAGGAGATTGAACCACACACTGAGGTGAAAGACGTCAACAAGTTATGACAGGGTCCTTGCAACATATGTGTCTAAAATTAGTTTTCAGGTATGCTGTAGAATAGAGTGATAACACCGTAGACAACTTGGTCCTTTTTGTATCTAATGCGACTTTTGTGAGGTTATGAGGCTGATTTGAATGTTGGATTAGCCAGAAATTGAAATATATGACTTTGGCCTGTCCAGCCAAACATGGGTGTATCGACTTAATGTTTTTGCTTTAAGGCTGTGGTCTAACTATAAACCTTGTCCTTTGACTGCTCTGTCTCACACAACAGAAAGTGACCTACAAATGACTCCAGAGTCCAGAAAGTCACTGGAACCCATCAACGCAGTATGTAAAGGCTAGAACCGCAAACTTCTTCCTTCCAGGGCCTTTAATTCAAAAATCTAGGAATTGAGCTCCAAATACCTTCAAACTTACGCAGAAGCCTAACACACACAATGTTGAATCCCAATCTTTTAGCGCCTTCCCCAAGCTAGTTCTTTTCAGTGGCCACATAGGGGCCCAAAATCACAACAGCACAATTTAAGCATCACACAATGCCTAATTTAGTAGAACAACAACATTAGATCTATGTAAAGGACACAAGAGGAGATTGAACCACACACTGAGGTGAAAGACGTCAACAAGTTATGACAGGGTCCTTGCAACATATGTGTCTAAAATTAGTTTTCAGGTATGCTGTAGAATAGAGTGATACTATTGTAGAGAACTTGGTCCTTTGTGTGTAATGGTACTTTTGTGAGGTTATGAGGCTGATTTGAATGTTGGATTAGCCAGAAATTGACATATATGACTTTTGCCTTTTTGGCTTTGCATGGTTGTATGGACTTGATTGTTTTTGTTTTAAAACTGAGGTCTAACATAAACCTTGACCTTTGACTGCTCTGTCTCACACAACAGAAAGTGACCTACAAATGACTCCAGAGTCCAGAAAGTCACTGGAACCCATCAACGCAGTATGTAAAGGCTAGAACCGCAAACTTCTTCCTTCCAGGGCCTTTAATTCAAAAATCTAGGAATTGAGCTCCAAATACCTTCAAACTTACGCAGAAGCCTAACACACACAATGTTGAATCCCAATCTTTTAGCGCCTTCCCCAAGCTAGTTCTTTTCAGTGGCCACATAGGGGCCCAAAATCACAACAGCACAATTTAAGCATCACACAATGCCTAATTTAGTAGAACAACAACATTAGATCTATGTAAAGGACACAAGAGGAGATTGAACCACACACTGAGGTGAAAGACGTCAACAAGTTATGACAGGGTCCTTGCAACATATGTGTCTAAAATTAGTTTTCAGGTATGCTGTAGAATAGAATGATACTATTGTAGAGAACTTGGTCCTTTTTGTATCTAATGCGACTTTTGTGAGGTTATGAGGCTGATTTGAATGTTGGATTAGCCAGAAATTGAAATATATGACTTTGGCCTGTCCAGCCAAACATGGGTGTATCGACTTAATGTTTTTTGCTTTAAGGCTGTGGTCTAACTATAAACCTTGTCCTTTGACTGCTCTGTCTCACACAACAGAAAGTGACCTACAAATGACTCCAGAGTCCAGAAAGTCACTGGAACCCATCAACGCAGTATGTAAAGGCTAGAACCGCAAACTTCTTCCTTCCAGGGCCTTTAATTCAAAAATCTAGGAATTGAGCTCCAAATACCTTCAAACTTACGCAGAAGCCTAACACACACAATGTTGAATCCCAATCTTTTAGCGCCTTCCCCAAGCTAGTTCTTTTCAGTGGCCACATAGGGGCCCAAAATCACAACAGCACAATTTAAGCATCACACAATGCCTAATTTAGTAGAACAACAACATTAGATCTATGTAAAGGACACAAGAGGAGATTGAACCACACACTGAGGTGAAAGACGTCAACAAGTTATGACAGGGTCCTTGCAACATATGTGTCTAAAATTAGTTTTCAGGTATGCTGTAGAATAGAGTGATAACACCGTAGACAACTTGGTCCTTTTTGTATCTAATGCGACTTTTGTGAGGTTATGAGGCTGATTTGAATGTTGGATTAGCCAGAAATTGAATATATGACTTTGGCCTGTCCAGCCAAACATGGGTGTATCGACTTAATGTTTTTTGCTTTAAGGCTGTGGTCTAACTATAAACCTTGTCCTTTGACTGCTCTGTCTCACACAACAGAAAGTGACCTACAAATGACTCCAGAGTCCAGAAAGTCACTGGAACCCATCAACGCAGTATGTAAAGGCTAGAACCGCAAACTTCTTCCTTCCAGGGCCTTTAATTCAAAAATCTAGGAATTGAGCTCCAAATACCTTCAAACTTACGCAGAAGCCTAACACACACAATGTTGAATCCCAATCTTTTAGCGCCTTCCCCAAGCTAGTTCTTTTCAGTGGCCACATAGGGGCCCAAAATCACAACAGCACAATTTAAGCATCACACAATGCCTAATTTAGTAGAACAACAACATTAGATCTATGTAAAGGACACAAGAGGAGATTGAACCACACACTGAGGTGAAAGACGTCAACAAGTTATGACAGGGTCCTTGCAACATATGTGTCTAAAATTAGTTTTCAGGTATGCTGTAGAATAGAATGATACTATTGTAGAGAACTTGGTCCTTTGTGTGTAATGGTACTTTTGTGAGGTTATGAGGCTGATTTGAATGTTGGATTAGCCAGAAATTGACATATATGACTTTGGCCTTTTTGGCTTTGCATGGTTGTATGGACTTGATTGTTTTTGTTTTAAAACTGAGGTCTAACATAAACCTTGACCTTTGACTGCTCTGTCTCACACAACAGAAAGTGACCTACAAATGACTCCAGAGTCCAGAAAGTCACTGGAACCCATCAACGCAGTATGTAAAGGCTAGAACCGCAAACTTCTTCCTTCCAGGGCCTTTAATTCAAAAATCTAGGAATTGAGCTCCAAATA
>NW_024040669.1:0-19216 GCF_014851395.1 Micropterus salmoides | reverse complement strand
CCAAATAGGTGCAGATTACAAATTAGCAGATATTATTCTGATTAGAGGCCTCAGCTGAAGAACAACAAAAACACTTACCTCAAGCTAGAAAAAAGGAAATACTTACCGTTTTTGAACCAAATTAAAGGAACCTAAGGAAAGGACATTTAAAATATACCACTCTGTCATGCCTGATGAAGGACAAGCCCCCTCCGAAACGTTGCAACAGGCAGAGTGAAGCAGGGCCAAGTCGGCCTGAATTAAGGATAAAAAATCACACAGCTACAGGACCCGTGGAGTCCAATTTTTTGAACCAGCGCAGAGGTAATGCCTTTTGTGTCTGTTATAAGGAAAATGTGGAGTTTGGAGGTGCTTTTCACTTTCTGGGGACTCTGAAGGCACATCACAGGACCGTGCACCAGTCTGGCTAACACTCGTTAGCCGGGACTTTTCCCCTCCTCCTAACCAGCCAGTGCCGTGTGTGTCATTCTGGAGCTTTCCCTGGAGAGTGAGGACATCCTTACCTAGCTGCAACCCCTAAACTTAACATCAGTAATTATTGTGACCCACTGGAATATAAAATTGAACCTCAAGCAAGAGAAACTAAGAATTGGATTTTAATCGTCAGACACCCAAATAGGGTGCAGATTACAAAATTAGCAGATATTATTCTGATTACAAGCCTCAAGCGGAAGAGAAGGACAAGAAACCTTACCTCAAGCTGGAAAAAAGGAAAATACTTACCGTTTTTGAACCAAATTAAGGGAAACCTAAGGAAAGACATTTAAAGATACCACTCTGTTATGCCTGATGAAGGACAAGCCGCCCTCCGAAACGTTGCAACAAGGCAGAGTGAAGCAGGACCAAGTCGGCCTGAATTAAGGATAAAGAATCAACAACTACAGCTCACTTACCGGTCACGGCCCGCTCCTTGCCAAGCCGGCTTCGCTAGATGTCCTTGCCAAGCCGGCTTCGCTAGATGTCCTTGCCAAGCCGGCTTTACAAGGAAGCCCATTTTCACACTTTGAATCTAGCTGTTGGATTCCGTCCCAAACGCTGCGAGAGGGACAGCATCCAACAGCTCGTTTCAAAGTGTCAAAAACCCACTCCTTGCGAAGCCGGCTTCGCTAGATGACCTTGCCAAGCCGGCTTCGCTAGATGACCTTGCCAAGCCGGCTTCGCTAGACCGGTCACGGCCCTGTCCTTACCAAGCCGGCTTCGCTAGATGTCCTTGCCAAGCCGGCTTCGCTAGATGACCTTGCGAAGCCGGCTTCGCTAGACCGGTCACGGCCCTGTCCTTACCAAGCCGGCTTCGCTAGATGTCCTTGCCAAGCCGGCTTCGCTAGACCGGTCACGGCCCTGTCCTTGCCAAGCCGGCTTCGCTAGATGACCTTGCCAAGCCGGCCTCGCTAGACCGGTCACGGAACACTCCTTGCAAAGCTGGCTTTGCTAGGTGAGCACAAGGATCATCACCTGATGATCGTGGCTATAACCCCCTTACCTACTTCCTTAACCAGCCTCTGGCGATGTACATTTTCAAAGTGTCAAAAACCCACTCCTTGCGAAGCCGGCTTCGCTAGATGACCTTGCCAAGCCGGCTTTACAAGGCCCACCCCGGGGAGCCGCCCATCGCCCCCCCAGAAAGGGCTCACCTTCCCGGTAAACATTCAGCAAAAGGGCCCACCTCCGGGCACCTTGACCTCCGGTCGAACCTGGGCACCCACACTTAAGCCCCCCCTGTGGCCACGCAAAGCCGCGCGCCCAAGGCGGCCGTGCCCCTGGTACTCCGTTTCGCTAGATGTCCTTGCCAAGCCGGCTTCGCTAGATGTCCTTGCCAAGCCGGCTTGGCTAGATGTCCTTGCCAAGTCGGCTTCGCTAGACCGGTCACGGCCCGCTCCTTGCCAAGCCGGCTTCGCTAGATGTCCTTGCCAAGCCGGCTTGCTAGATGTCCTTGCAAAGCCGGCTTCGCTAGATGTCCTTGCCAAGCCGGCTTCGCTAGACCGGTCATGGCCCGCTCCTTGCCAAGCCGGCTTCGCTAGATGTCCTTGCCAAGCCGGCTTCGCTAGATGTCCTTGCAAAGCCGGCTTCGCTAGATGTCCTTGCCAAGCCGGCCTCGCTAGACCGGTCACGGCCCGCTCCTTGCCAAGCCGGCTTCGCTAGATGTCCTTGCCAAGCCGGCCTCGCTAGACCGGTCACGGCCCGCTCCTTGCCAAGCCGGCTTCGCTAGATGACCTTGCCAAGCCGGCTTTGCTAGATGTCCTTGCCAAGCCGGCTTTACAAGGAAGCCCATTTTCACACTTTGAATCTAGCTGTTGGATTCCGTCCCAAACGCTGCGAGAGGGACAGCATCCAACAGCTCGTTTCAAAGTGTCAACTCGGCTTTCCTTGCGAAGCCGGCTTCGCTAGACCGGTCACGGCCCGCTCCTTGCCAAGCCGGCTTCACTAGATCCCATTGCCTTTACATTGCCTGGCCTCTCAACCTTGCCCCGCCTTTTGGGGCGCTTCCCGCGGTCTCAGCCGGCCGACCCGGGCGTCCGTGCGTCCGGCTGGGCGCCTGCTACCGCGCCGCGCCAGCCCCGGGGCCGCGGGACCTCGTCTGGCGGAAAAGGCCTCGGAAAAGGTGTCCAAAAGGCCCCCATTGACTTAACATTGCCTAACCTCCCAACTTTGGCCTCGGCTCCGGGGCGGTCCCGGCGCTCCCGGGGGGCCGACCCGGGCGTCCGCGCGTCCGGCTCGGCACCCGCTGTCTGGCCGGGCCGGCCCCGGGGCCGTCGAGCCTCGCCTCGCCAAACGGGCCCCGGAAAAGGTGTCCGGGAGGCCTCTGTTGACTTGACATGGGCTCGACCCCTGTGACCCCTGAGCTTGCCGAGCCGGCTTGGCTAGATGATCTTGCCAAGCCGGCTTTACAAGGGGAGTCACGGCCCTGTCCTTGCCAAGCCGGCTTTGCTAGATGAGCACAAGGATCATCACCTGATGATCGTCAAGTAGGCCTGGATTAATAGGACAGGAAGATAGGAAAATTCATCGTAAGACATCCAAGTAGGATGCAGACATTAAAGGATTCGTGAAGTCCAATTTTTTGAACAAATGCAAAGGTAATGCACTTTGGTTTTTTACCATGGGAAATGTAGGAAATGCTTAAAACCTCAAACAAGGAGCGAGTGTTTTTGCCTTTCTGGGGTCTCTGGAGGCGCATCACAGGACCGTGCACCAGACTGGCTAACGCAGAGCTTTGTAAGTCGTTGGCCAGCTCTTTTTTCCCCTCTCCCTAACCAGCCAGTGCCGTGTGTGTCATTCTGGAGCTTTCCCTGGTGAGTGAGGACATCCTTACCTAGCTGCAACACCTAAACTTAACATCAGTGATTATTGTGACCCACTGGAAATTAAAAATTCTCAAGCAGGAGAAGGCTAAGAAGTGAATTGGATTTTAATCGTCAGACACCCAAATAGGGTGCAGATTACAAAATTAGCAGATATTATTCTGATTAGAGGCCTCAAGCTGAAGAGAACAACAAGAAAACACTTACCTCAAGCTAGAAAAAAGGAAAATACTTACCGTTTTTGAACCAAATTAAAGGGAAACCTAAGGAAAAGGACATTTAAAAGATACCACTCTGTCATGCCTGATGAAGGACAAGCCGCCCTCCGAAACGTTGCAACAGGGCAGAGTGAAGCAGGGCCAAGTCGGCCTGAATTAAGGATAAAAAAATCAACAGCTACAGGACCCGTGGAGTCCAATTTTTTGAACCAGCGCAGAGGTAATGCACTTTTGTGTCTGTTATAAGGGAAAATGTGGAGTTTGGAGGTGCTTTTCACTTTCTGGGGACTCTGAAGGCACATCACAGGACCGTGCACCAGTCTGGCTAACACTCGTTAGCCGGGACTTTTCCCCTCCTCCTAACCAGCCAGTGCCGTGTGTGTCATTCTGGAGCTTTCCCTGGAGAGTGAGGACATCCTTACCTAGCTGCAACCCCTAAACTTAACATCAGTAATTATTGTGACCCACTGGAAATATAAAATTGAAACCTCAAGCAAGAGAAGACTAAGAAATTGGATTTTAATCGTCAGACACCCAAATAGGGTGCAGATTACAAAATTAGCAGATATTATTCTGATTACA
This sequence comes from Micropterus salmoides, assembly GCF_014851395.1. NCBI lineage: Eukaryota > Metazoa > Chordata > Actinopteri > Centrarchiformes > Centrarchidae > Micropterus > Micropterus salmoides. Next base: position 15,117 of record NW_024040669.1, on the reverse strand, counting down.
AGCCTCAAGCGGAAGAGAAGGACAAGAAAACACTTACCTCAAGCTGGAAAAAAGGAAAATACTTACCGTTTTTGAACCAAATTAAAGGGAAACCTAAGGAAAAGGACATTTAAAGATACCACTCTGTTATGCCTGATGAAGGACAAGCCGCCCTCCGAAACGTTGCAACAAGGCAGAGTGAAGCAGGACCAAGTCGGCCTGAATTAAGGATAAAAGAATCAACAACTACAGCTCACTTACCGGTCACGGCCCGCTCCTTGCCAAGCCGGCTTCGCTAGATGTCCTTGCCAAGCCGGCTTCGCTAGATGTCCTTGCCAAGCCGGCTTTACAAGGAAGCCCATTTTCACACTTTGAATCTAGCTGTTGGATTCCGTCCCAAACGCTGCGAGAGGGACAGCATCCAACAGCTCGTTTCAAAGTGTCAAAAACCCACTCCTTGCGAAGCCGGCTTCGCTAGATGACCTTGCCAAGCCGGCTTCGCTAGATGACCTTGCCAAGCCGCTTCGCTAGACCGGTCACGGCCCTGTCCTTACCAAGCCGGCTTCGCTAGATGTCCTTGCCAAGCCGGCTTCGCTAGATGACCTTGCGAAGCCGGCTTCGCTAGACCGGTCACGGCCCTGTCCTTACCAAGCCGGCTTCGCTAGATGTCCTTGCCAAGCCGGCTTCGCTAGACCGGTCACGGCCCTGTCCTTGCCAAGCCGGCTTCGCTAGATGACCTTGCCAAGCCGGCCTCGCTAGACCGGTCACGGAACACTCCTTGCAAAGCTGGCTTTGCTAGGTGAGCACAAGGATCATCACCTGATGATCGTGGCTATAACCCCCTTACCTACTTCCTTAACCAGCCTCTGGCGATGTACATTTTCAAAGTGTCAAAAACCCACTCCTTGCGAAGCCGGCTTCGCTAGATGACCTTGCCAAGCCGGCTTTACAAGGCCCACCCCGGGGGAGCCGCCCATCGCCCCCCCAGAAAGGGGCTCACCTTCCCGGGTAAACATTCAGCAAAAAGGGCCCACCTCCGGGCACCTTGACCTCCGGTCGAACCTGGGCACCCACACTTAAGCCCCCCCCTGTGGCCACGCAAAGCCGCGCGCCCAAGGCGGCCGTGCCCCTGGTACTCCGTTTCGCTAGATGTCCTTGCCAAGCCGGCTTCGCTAGATGTCCTTGCCAAGCCGGCTTGGCTAGATGTCCTTGCCAAGTCGGCTTCGCTAGACCGGTCACGGCCCGCTCCTTGCCAAGCCGGCTTCGCTAGATGTCCTTGCCAAGCCGGCTTGGCTAGATGTCCTTGCAAAGCCGGCTTCGCTAGATGTCCTTGCCAAGCCGGCTTCGCTAGACCGGTCATGGCCCGCTCCTTGCCAAGCCGGCTTCGCTAGATGTCCTTGCCAAGCCGGCTTCGCTAGATGTCCTTGCAAAGCCGGCTTCGCTAGATGTCCTTGCCAAGCCGGCCTCGCTAGACCGGTCACGGCCCGCTCCTTGCCAAGCCGGCTTCGCTAGATGTCCTTGCCAAGCCGGCCTCGCTAGACCGGTCACGGCCCGCTCCTTGCCAAGCCGGCTTCGCTAGATGACCTTGCCAAGCCGGCTTTGCTAGATGTCCTTGCCAAGCCGGCTTTACAAGGAAGCCCATTTTCACACTTTGAATCTAGCTGTTGGATTCCGTCCCAAACGCTGCGAGAGGGACAGCATCCAACAGCTCGTTTCAAAGTGTCAACTCGGCTTTCCTTGCGAAGCCGGCTTCGCTAGACCGGTCACGGCCCGCTCCTTGCCAAGCCGGCTTCACTAGATCCCATTGCCTTTACATTGCCTGGCCTCTCAACCTTGCCCCGCCTTTTGGGGCGCTTCCCGCGGTCTCAGCCGGCCGACCCGGGCGTCCGTGCGTCCGGCTGGGCGCCTGCTACCGCGCCGCGCCAGCCCCGGGGCCGCGGGACCTCGTCTGGCGGAAAAGGCCTCGGAAAAGGTGTCCAAAAGGCCCCCATTGACTTAACATTGCCTAACCTCCCAACTTTGGCCTCGGCTCCGGGGCGGTCCCGGCGCTCCCGGGGGGCCGACCCGGGCGTCCGCGCGTCCGGCTCGGCACCCGCTGTCTGGCCGGGCCGGCCCCGGGGCCGTCGAGCCTCGCCTCGCCAAACGGGCCCCGGAAAAGGTGTCCGGGAGGCCTCTGTTGACTTGACATGGGCTCGACCCCTGTGACCCCTGAGCTTGCCGAGCCGGCTTGGCTAGATGATCTTGCCAAGCCGGCTTTACAAGGGGAGTCACGGCCCTGTCCTTGCCAAGCCGGCTTTGCTAGATGAGCACAAGGATCATCACCTGATGATCGTCAAGTAGGCCTGGATTAATAGGACAGGAAGATAGGAAAATTCATCGTAAGACATCCAAGTAGGATGCAGACATTAAAGGATTCGTGAAGTCCAATTTTTTGAACAAATGCAAAGGTAATGCACTTTGGTTTTTTACCATGGGAAATGTAGGAAATGCTTAAAACCTCAAACAAGGAGCGAGTGTTTTTGCCTTTCTGGGGTCTCTGGAGGCGCATCACAGGACCGTGCACCAGACTGGCTAACGCAGAGCTTTGTAAGTCGTTGGCCAGCTCTTTTTTCCCCTCTCCCTAACCAGCCAGTGCCGTGTGTGTCATTCTGGAGCTTTCCCTGGTGAGTGAGGACATCCTTACCTAGCTGCAACACCTAAACTTAACATCAGTGATTATTGTGACCCACTGGAAATTAAAAATTCTCAAGCAGGAGAAGGCTAAGAAGTGAATTGGATTTTAATCGTCAGACACCCAAATAGGGTGCAGATTACAAAATTAGCAGATATTATTCTGATTAGAGGCCTCAAGCTGAAGAGAACAACAAGAAAACACTTACCTCAAGCTAGAAAAAAGGAAAATACTTACCGTTTTTGAACCAAATTAAAGGGAAACCTAAGGAAAAGGACATTTAAAAGATACCACTCTGTCATGCCTGATGAAGGACAAGCCGCCCTCCGAAACGTTGCAACAGGGCAGAGTGAAGCAGGGCCAAGTCGGCCTGAATTAAGGATAAAAAAATCAACAGCTACAGGACCCGTGGAGTCCAATTTTTTGAACCAGCGCAGAGGTAATGCACTTTTGTGTCTGTTATAAGGGAAAATGTGGAGTTTGGAGGTGCTTTTCACTTTCTGGGGACTCTGAAGGCACATCACAGGACCGTGCACCAGTCTGGCTAACACTCGTTAGCCGGGACTTTTCCCCTCCTCCTAACCAGCCAGTGCCGTGTGTGTCATTCTGGAGCTTTCCCTGGAGAGTGAGGACATCCTTACCTAGCTGCAACCCCTAAACTTAACATCAGTAATTATTGTGACCCACTGGAAATATAAAATTGAAACCTCAAGCAAGAGAAGACTAAGAAATTGGATTTTAATCGTCAGACACCCAAATAGGGTGCAGATTACAAAATTAGCAGATATTATTCTGATTACAAGCCTCAAGCGGAAGAGAAGGACAAGAAAACACTTACCTCAAGCTGGAAAAAAGGAAAATACTTACCGTTTTTGAACCAAATTAAAGGGAAACCTAAGGAAAAGGACATTTAAAGATACCACTCTGTTATGCCTGATGAAGGACAAGCCGCCCTCCGAAACGTTGCAACAAGGCAGAGTGAAGCAGGACCAAGTCGGCCTGAATTAAGGATAAAAGAATCAACAACTACAGCTCACTTACCGGTCACGGCCCGCTCCTTGCCAAGCCGGCTTCGCTAGATGTCCTTGCCAAGCCGGCTTCGCTAGATGTCCTTGCCAAGCCGGCTTTACAAGGAAGCCCATTTTCACACTTTGAATCTAGCTGTTGGATTCCGTCCCAAACGCTGCGAGAGGGACAGCATCCAACAGCTCGTTTCAAAGTGTCAAAAACCCACTCCTTGCGAAGCCGGCTTCGCTAGATGACCTTGCCAAGCCGGCTTCGCTAGATGACCTTGCCAAGCCGGCTTCGCTAGACCGGTCACGGCCCTGTCCTTACCAAGCCGGCTTCGCTAGATGTCCTTGCCAAGCCGGCTTCGCTAGATGACCTTGCGAAGCCGGCTTCGCTAGACCGGTCACGGCCCTGTCCTTACCAAGCCGGCTTCGCTAGATGTCCTTGCCAAGCCGGCTTCGCTAGACCGGTCACGGCCCTGTCCTTGCCAAGCCGGCTTCGCTAGATGACCTTGCCAAGCCGGCCTCGCTAGACCGGTCACGGAACACTCCTTGCAAAGCTGGCTTTGCTAGGTGAGCACAAGGATCATCACCTGATGATCGTGGCTATAACCCCCTTACCTACTTCCTTAACCAGCCTCTGGCGATGTACATTTTCAAAGTGTCAAAAACCCACTCCTTGCGAAGCCGGCTTCGCTAGATGACCTTGCCAAGCCGGCTTTACAAGGCCCACCCCGGGGGAGCCGCCCATCGCCCCCCCAGAAAGGGGCTCACCTTCCCGGGTAAACATTCAGCAAAAAGGGCCCACCTCCGGGCACCTTGACCTCCGGTCGAACCTGGGCACCCACACTTAAGCCCCCCCCTGTGGCCACGCAAAGCCGCGCGCCCAAGGCGGCCGTGCCCCTGGTACTCCGTTTCGCTAGATGTCCTTGCCAAGCCGGCTTCGCTAGATGTCCTTGCCAAGCCGGCTTGGCTAGATGTCCTTGCCAAGCCGGCTTCGCTAGATGTCCTTGCCAAGCCGGCTTCGCTAGATGTCCTTGCCAAGCCGGCTTGGCTAGATGTCCTTGCAAAGCCGGCTTCGCTAGATGTCCTTGCCAAGCCGGCTTCGCTAGACCGGTCATGGCCCGCTCCTTGCCAAGCCGGCTTCGCTAGATGTCCTTGCCAAGCCGGCTTCGCTAGATGTCCTTGCAAAGCCGGCTTCGCTAGATGTCCTTGCCAAGCCGGCCTCGCTAGACCGGTCACGGCCCGCTCCTTGCCAAGCCGGCTTCGCTAGATGTCCTTGCCAAGCCGGCCTCGCTAGACCGGTCACGGCCCGCTCCTTGCCAAGCCGGCTTCGCTAGATGACCTTGCCAAGCCGGCTTTGCTAGATGTCCTTGCCAAGCCGGCTTTACAAGGAAGCCCATTTTCACACTTTGAATCTAGCTGTTGGATTCCGTCCCAAACGCTGCGAGAGGGACAGCATCCAACAGCTCGTTTCAAAGTGTCAACTCGGCTTTCCTTGCGAAGCCGGCTTCGCTAGACCGGTCACGGCCCGCTCCTTGCCAAGCCGGCTTCACTAGATCCCATTGCCTTTACATTGCCTGGCCTCTCAACCTTGCCCCGCCTTTTGGGGCGCTTCCCGCGGTCTCAGCCGGCCGACCCGGGCGTCCGTGCGTCCGGCTGGGCGCCTGCTACCGCGCCGCGCCAGCCCCGGGGCCGCGGGACCTCGTCTGGCGGAAAAGGCCTCGGAAAAGGTGTCCAAAAGGCCCCCATTGACTTAACATTGCCTAACCTCCCAACTTTGGCCTCGGCTCCGGGGCGGTCCCGGCGCTCCCGGGGGGCCGACCCGGGCGTCCGCGCGTCCGGCTCGGCACCCGCTGTCTGGCCGGGCCGGCCCCGGGGCCGTCGAGCCTCGCCTCGCCAAACGGGCCCCGGAAAAGGTGTCCGGGAGGCCTCTGTTGACTTGACATGGGCTCGACCCCTGTGACCCCTGAGCTTGCCGAGCCGGCTTGGCTAGATGATCTTGCCAAGCCGGCTTTACAAGGGGAGTCACGGCCCTGTCCTTGCCAAGCCGGCTTTGCTAGATGAGCACAAGGATCATCACCTGATGATCGTCAAGTAGGCCTGGATTAATAGGACAGGAAGATAGGAAAATTCATCGTAAGACATCCAAGTAGGATGCAGACATTAAAGGATTCGTGAAGTCCAATTTTTTGAACAAATGCAAAGGTAATGCACTTTGGTTTTTTACCATGGGAAATGTAGGAAATGCTTAAAACCTCAAACAAGGAGCGAGTGTTTTTGCCTTTCTGGGGTCTCTGGAGGCGCATCACAGGACCGTGCACCAGACTGGCTAACGCAGAGCTTTGTAAGTCGTTGGCCAGCTCTTTTTTCCCCTCTCCCTAACCAGCCAGTGCCGTGTGTGTCATTCTGGAGCTTTCCCTGGTGAGTGAGGACATCCTTACCTAGCTGCAACACCTAAACTTAACATCAGTGATTATTGTGACCCACTGGAAATTAAAAATTCTCAAGCAGGAGAAGGCTAAGAAGTGAATTGGATTTTAATCGTCAGACACCCAAATAGGGTGCAGATTACAAAATTAGCAGATATTATTCTGATTAGAGGCCTCAAGCTGAAGAGAACAACAAGAAAACACTTACCTCAAGCTAGAAAAAAGGAAAATACTTACCGTTTTTGAACCAAATTAAAGGGAAACCTAAGGAAAAGGACATTTAAAAGATACCACTCTGTCATGCCTGATGAAGGACAAGCCGCCCTCCGAAACGTTGCAACAGGGCAGAGTGAAGCAGGGCCAAGTCGGCCTGAATTAAGGATAAAAAAATCAACAGCTACAGGACCCGTGGAGTCCAATTTTTTGAACCAGCGCAGAGGTAATGCACTTTTGTGTCTGTTATAAGGGAAAATGTGGAGTTTGGAGGTGCTTTTCACTTTCTGGGGACTCTGAAGGCACATCACAGGACCGTGCACCAGTCTGGCTAACACTCGTTAGCCGGGACTTTTCCCCTCCTCCTAACCAGCCAGTGCCGTGTGTGTCATTCTGGAGCTTTCCCTGGAGAGTGAGGACATCCTTACCTAGCTGCAACCCCTAAACTTAACATCAGTAATTATTGTGACCCACTGGAAATATAAAATTGAAACCTCAAGCAAGAGAAGACTAAGAAATTGGATTTTAATCGTCAGACACCCAAATAGGGTGCAGATTACAAAATTAGCAGATATTATTCTGATTACAAGCCTCAAGCGGAAGAGAAGGACAAGAAAACACTTACCTCAAGCTGGAAAAAAGGAAAATACTTACCGTTTTTGAACCAAATTAAAGGGAAACCTAAGGAAAAGGACATTTAAAGATACCACTCTGTTATGCCTGATGAAGGACAAGCCGCCCTCCGAAACGTTGCAACAAGGCAGAGTGAAGCAGGACCAAGTCGGCCTGAATTAAGGATAAAAGAATCAACAACTACAGCTCACTTACCGGTCACGGCCCGCTCCTTGCCAAGCCGGCTTCGCTAGATGTCCTTGCCAAGCCGGCTTCGCTAGATGTCCTTGCCAAGCCGGCTTTACAAGGAAGCCCATTTTCACACTTTGAATCTAGCTGTTGGATTCCGTCCCAAACGCTGCGAGAGGGACAGCATCCAACAGCTCGTTTCAAAGTGTCAAAAACCCACTCCTTGCGAAGCCGGCTTCGCTAGATGACCTTGCCAAGCCGGCTTCGCTAGATGACCTTGCCAAGCCGGCTTCGCTAGACCGGTCACGGCCCTGTCCTTACCAAGCCGGCTTCGCTAGATGTCCTTGCCAAGCCGGCTTCGCTAGATGACCTTGCGAAGCCGGCTTCGCTAGACCGGTCACGGCCCTGTCCTTACCAAGCCGGCTTCGCTAGATGTCCTTGCCAAGCCGGCTTCGCTAGACCGGTCACGGCCCTGTCCTTGCCAAGCCGGCTTCGCTAGATGACCTTGCCAAGCCGGCCTCGCTAGACCGGTCACGGAACACTCCTTGCAAAGCTGGCTTTGCTAGGTGAGCACAAGGATCATCACCTGATGATCGTGGCTATAACCCCCTTACCTACTTCCTTAACCAGCCTCTGGCGATGTACATTTTCAAAGTGTCAAAAACCCACTCCTTGCGAAGCCGGCTTCGCTAGATGACCTTGCCAAGCCGGCTTTACAAGGCCCACCCCGGGGGAGCCGCCCATCGCCCCCCCAGAAAGGGGCTCACCTTCCCGGGTAAACATTCAGCAAAAAGGGCCCACCTCCGGGCACCTTGACCTCCGGTCGAACCTGGGCACCCACACTTAAGCCCCCCCCTGTGGCCACGCAAAGCCGCGCGCCCAAGGCGGCCGTGCCCCTGGTACTCCGTTTCGCTAGATGTCCTTGCCAAGCCGGCTTCGCTAGATGTCCTTGCCAAGCCGGCTTGGCTAGATGTCCTTGCCAAGTCGGCTTCGCTAGACCGGTCACGGCCCGCTCCTTGCCAAGCCGGCTTCGCTAGATGTCCTTGCCAAGCCGGCTTGGCTAGATGTCCTTGCAAAGCCGGCTTCGCTAGATGTCCTTGCCAAGCCGGCTTCGCTAGACCGGTCATGGCCCGCTCCTTGCCAAGCCGGCTTCGCTAGATGTCCTTGCCAAGCCGGCTTCGCTAGATGTCCTTGCAAAGCCGGCTTCGCTAGATGTCCTTGCCAAGCCGGCCTCGCTAGACCGGTCACGGCCCGCTCCTTGCCAAGCCGGCTTCGCTAGATGTCCTTGCCAAGCCGGCCTCGCTAGACCGGTCACGGCCCGCTCCTTGCCAAGCCGGCTTCGCTAGATGACCTTGCCAAGCCGGCTTTGCTAGATGTCCTTGCCAAGCCGGCTTTACAAGGAAGCCCATTTTCACACTTTGAATCTAGCTGTTGGATTCCGTCCCAAACGCTGCGAGAGGGACAGCATCCAACAGCTCGTTTCAAAGTGTCAACTCGGCTTTCCTTGCGAAGCCGGCTTCGCTAGACCGGTCACGGCCCGCTCCTTGCCAAGCCGGCTTCACTAGATCCCATTGCCTTTACATTGCCTGGCCTCTCAACCTTGCCCCGCCTTTTGGGGCGCTTCCCGCGGTCTCAGCCGGCCGACCCGGGCGTCCGTGCGTCCGGCTGGGCGCCTGCTACCGCGCCGCGCCAGCCCCGGGGCCGCGGGACCTCGTCTGGCGGAAAAGGCCTCGGAAAAGGTGTCCAAAAGGCCCCCATTGACTTAACATTGCCTAACCTCCCAACTTTGGCCTCGGCTCCGGGGCGGTCCCGGCGCTCCCGGGGGGCCGACCCGGGCGTCCGCGCGTCCGGCTCGGCACCCGCTGTCTGGCCGGGCCGGCCCCGGGGCCGTCGAGCCTCGCCTCGCCAAACGGGCCCCGGAAAAGGTGTCCGGGAGGCCTCTGTTGACTTGACATGGGCTCGACCCCTGTGACCCCTGAGCTTGCCGAGCCGGCTTGGCTAGATGATCTTGCCAAGCCGGCTTTACAAGGGGAGTCACGGCCCTGTCCTTGCCAAGCCGGCTTTGCTAGATGAGCACAAGGATCATCACCTGATGATCGTCAAGTAGGCCTGGATTAATAGGACAGGAAGATAGGAAAATTCATCGTAAGACATCCAAGTAGGATGCAGACATTAAAGGATTCGTGAAGTCCAATTTTTTGAACAAATGCAAAGGTAATGCACTTTGGTTTTTTACCATGGGAAATGTAGGAAAATGCTTAAAACCTCAAACAAGGAGCGAGTGTTTTTGCCTTTCTGGGGTCTCTGGAGGCGCATCACAGGACCGTGCACCAGACTGGCTAACGCAGAGCTTTGTAAGTCGTTGGCCAGCTCTTTTTTCCCCTCTCCCTAACCAGCCAGTGCCGTGTGTGTCATTCTGGAGCTTTCCCTGGTGAGTGAGGACATCCTTACCTAGCTGCAACACCTAAACTTAACATCAGTGATTATTGTGACCCACTGGAAATTAAAAATTCTCAAGCAGGAGAAGGCTAAGAAGTGAATTGGATTTTAATCGTCAGACACCCAAATAGGGTGCAGATTACAAAATTAGCAGATATTATTCTGATTAGAGGCCTCAAGCTGAAGAGAACAACAAGAAAACACTTACCTCAAGCTAGAAAAAAGGAAAATACTTACCGTTTTTGAACCAAATTAAAGGGAAACCTAAGGAAAAGGACATTTAAAAGATACCACTCTGTCATGCCTGATGAAGGACAAGCCGCCCTCCGAAACGTTGCAACAGGGCAGAGTGAAGCAGGGCCAAGTCGGCCTGAATTAAGGATAAAAAAATCAACAGCTACAGGACCCGTGGAGTCCAATTTTTTGAACCAGCGCAGAGGTAATGCACTTTTGTGTCTGTTATAAGGGAAAATGTGGAGTTTGGAGGTGCTTTTCACTTTCTGGGGACTCTGAAGGCACATCACAGGACCGTGCACCAGTCTGGCTAACACTCGTTAGCCGGGACTTTTCCCCTCCTCCTAACCAGCCAGTGCCGTGTGTGTCATTCTGGAGCTTTCCCTGGAGAGTGAGGACATCCTTACCTAGCTGCAACCCCTAAACTTAACATCAGTAATTATTGTGACCCACTGGAAATATAAAATTGAAACCTCAAGCAAGAGAAGACTAAGAAATTGGATTTTAATCGTCAGACACCCAAATAGGGTGCAGATTACAAAATTAGCAGATATTATTCTGATTACAAGCCTCAAGCGGAAGAGAAGGACAAGAAAACACTTACCTCAAGCTGGAAAAAAGGAAAATACTTACCGTTTTTGAACCAAATTAAAGGGAAACCTAAGGAAAAGGACATTTAAAGATACCACTCTGTTATGCCTGATGAAGGACAAGCCGCCCTCCGAAACGTTGCAACAAGGCAGAGTGAAGCAGGACCAAGTCGGCCTGAATTAAGGATAAAAGAATCAACAACTACAGCTCACTTACCGGTCACGGCCCGCTCCTTGCCAAGCCGGCTTCGCTAGATGTCCTTGCCAAGCCGGCTTCGCTAGATGTCCTTGCCAAGCCGGCTTTACAAGGAAGCCCATTTTCACACTTTGAATCTAGCTGTTGGATTCCGTCCCAAACGCTGCGAGAGGGACAGCATCCAACAGCTCGTTTCAAAGTGTCAAAAACCCACTCCTTGCGAAGCCGGCTTCGCTAGATGACCTTGCCAAGCCGGCTTCGCTAGATGACCTTGCCAAGCCGGCTTCGCTAGACCGGTCACGGCCCTGTCCTTACCAAGCCGGCTTCGCTAGATGTCCTTGCCAAGCCGGCTTCGCTAGATGACCTTGCGAAGCCGGCTTCGCTAGACCGGTCACGGCCCTGTCCTTACCAAGCCGGCTTCGCTAGATGTCCTTGCCAAGCCGGCTTCGCTAGACCGGTCACGGCCCTGTCCTTGCCAAGCCGGCTTCGCTAGATGACCTTGCCAAGCCGGCCTCGCTAGACCGGTCACGGAACACTCCTTGCAAAGCTGGCTTTGCTAGGTGAGCACAAGGATCATCACCTGATGATCGTGGCTATAACCCCCTTACCTACTTCCTTAACCAGCCTCTGGCGATGTACATTTTCAAAGTGTCAAAAACCCACTCCTTGCGAAGCCGGCTTCGCTAGATGACCTTGCCAAGCCGGCTTCGCTAGATGTCCTTGCCAAGCCGGCTTTACAAGGCCCACCCCGGGGGAGCCGCCCATCGCCCCCCCAGAAAGGGGCTCACCTTCCCGGGTAAACATTCAGCAAAAAGGGCCCACCTCCGGGCACCTTGACCTCCGGTCGAACCTGGGCACCCACACTTAAGCCCCCCCCTGTGGCCACGCAAAGCCGCGCGCCCAAGGCGGCCGTGCCCCTGGTACTCCGTTTCGCTAGATGTCCTTGCCAAGCCGGCTTCGCTAGATGTCCTTGCCAAGCCGGCTTGGCTAGATGTCCTTGCCAAGTCGGCTTCGCTAGACCGGTCACGGCCCGCTCCTTGCCAAGCCGGCTTCGCTAGATGTCCTTGCCAAGCCGGCTTGGCTAGATGTCCTTGCAAAGCCGGCTTCGCTAGATGTCCTTGCCAAGCCGGCTTCGCTAGACCGGTCATGGCCCGCTCCTTGCCAAGCCGGCTTCGCTAGATGTCCTTGCCAAGCCGGCTTCGCTAGATGTCCTTGCAAAGCCGGCTTCGCTAGATGTCCTTGCCAAGCCGGCCTCGCTAGACCGGTCACGGCCCGCTCCTTGCCAAGCCGGCTTCGCTAGATGTCCTTGCCAAGCCGGCCTCGCTAGACCGGTCACGGCCCGCTCCTTGCCAAGCCGGCTTCGCTAGATGACCTTGCCAAGCCGGCTTTGCTAGATGTCCTTGCCAAGCCGGCTTTACAAGGAAGCCCATTTTCACACTTTGAATCTAGCTGTTGGATTCCGTCCCAAACGCTGCGAGAGGGACAGCATCCAACAGCTCGTTTCAAAGTGTCAACTCGGCTTTCCTTGCGAAGCCGGCTTCGCTAGACCGGTCACGGCCCGCTCCTTGCCAAGCCGGCTTCACTAGATCCCATTGCCTTTACATTGCCTGGCCTCTCAACCTTGCCCCGCCTTTTGGGGCGCTTCCCGCGGTCTCAGCCGGCCGACCCGGGCGTCCGTGCGTCCGGCTGGGCGCCTGCTACCGCGCCGCGCCAGCCCCGGGCCGCGGGACCTCGTCTGGCGGAAAAGGCCTCGGAAAAGGTGTCCAAAAGGCCCCCATTGACTTAACATTGCCTAACCTCCCAACTTTGGCCTCGGCTCCGGGGCGGTCCCGGCGCTCCCGGGGGCCGACCCGGGCGTCCGCGCGTCCGGCTCGGCACCCGCTGTCTGGCCGGGCCGGCCCCGGGGCCGTCGAGCCTCGCCTCGCCAAACGGGCCCCGGAAAAGGTGTCCGGGAGGCCTCTGTTGACTTGACATGGGCTCGACCCCTGTGACCCCTGAGCTTGCCGAGCCGGCTTGGCTAGATGATCTTGCCAAGCCGGCTTTACAAGGGGAGTCACGGCCCTGTCCTTGCCAAGCCGGCTTTGCTAGATGAGCACAAGGATCATCACCTGATGATCGTCAAGTAGGCCTGGATTAATAGGACAGGAAGATAGGAAAATTCATCGTAAGACATCCAAGTAGGATGCAGACATTAAAGGATTCGTGAAGTCCAATTTTTTGAACAATGCAAAGGTAATGCACTTTGGTTTTTTACCATGGGAAATGTGGAAATGCTTAAAACCTCAAACAAGGAGCGAGTGTTTTTGCCTTTCTGGGGTCTCTGGAGGCGCATCACAGGACCGTGCACCAGACTGGCTAACGCAGAGCTTTGTAAGTCGTTGGCCAGCTCTTTTTTCCCCTCTCCCTAACCAGCCAGTGCCGTGTGTGTCATTCTGGAGCTTTCCCTGGTGAGTGAGGACATCCTTACCTAGCTGCAACACCTAAACTTAACATCAGTGATTATTGTGACCCACTGGAAATTAAAATTCTCAAGCAGGAGAAGGCTAAGAAGTGAATTGGATTTTAATCGTCAGACACCCAAATAGGGTGCAGATTACAAAATTAGCAGATATTATTCTGATTAGAGGCCTCAAGCTGAAGAGAACAACAAGAAAACACTTACCTCAAGCTAGAAAAAAGGAAAATACTTACCGTTTTTGAACCAAATTAAAGGGAAACCTAAGGAAAAGGACATTTAAAAGATACCACTCTGTCATGCCTGATGAAGGACAAGCCGCCCTCCGAAACGTTGCAACAGGGCAGAGTGAAGCAGGGCCAAGTCGGCCTGAATTAAGGATAAAAAATCAACAGCTACAGGACCCGTGGAGTCCAATTTTTTGAACCAGCGCAGAGGTAATGCACTTTTGTGTCTGTTATAAGGGAAAATGTGGAGTTTGGAGGTGCTTTTCACTTTCTGGGGACTCTGAAGGCACATCACAGGACCGTGCACCAGTCTGGCTAACACTCGTTAGCCGGGACTTTTCCCCTCCTCCTAACCAGCCAGTGCCGTGTGTGTCATTCTGGAGCTTTCCCTGGAGAGTGAGGACATCCTTACCTAGCTGCAACCCCTAAACTTAACATCAGTAATTATTGTGACCCACTGGAAATATAAAATTGAAACCTCAAGCAAGAGAAGACTAAGAATTGGATTTTAATCGTCAGACACCCAAATAGGGTGCAGATTACAAAATTAGCAGATATTATTCTGATTACAAGCCTCAAGCGGAAGAGAAGGACAAGAAAACACTTACCTCAAGCTGGAAAAAAGGAAAATACTTACCGTTTTTGAACCAAATTAAAGGGAAACCTAAGGAAAAGGACATTTAAGATACCACTCTGTTATGCCTGATGAAGGACAAGCCGCCCTCCGAAACGTTGCAACAAGGCAGAGTGAAGCAGGACCAAGTCGGCCTGAATTAAGGATAAAGAATCAACAACTACAGCTCACTTACCGGTCACGGCCCGCTCCTTGCCAAGCCGGCTTCGCTAGATGTCCTTGCCAAGCCGGCTTCGCTAGATGTCCTTGCCAAGCCGGCTTTACAAGAAGCCCATTTTCACACTTTGAATCTAGCTGTTGGATTCCGTCCCAAACGCTGCGAGAGGGACAGCATCCAACACTCGTTTCAAAGTGTCAAAAACCCACTCCTTGCGAAGCCGGCTTCGCTAGATGACCTTGCCAAGCCGGCTTCGCTAGATGACCTTGCCAAGCCGGCTTCGCTAGACCGGTCACGCCCTGTCCTTACCAAGCCGGCTTCGCTAGATGTCCTTGCCAAGCCGGCTTCGCTAGATGACCTTGCGAAGCCGGCTTCGCTAGACCGGTCACGCCCTGTCCTTACCAAGCCGGCTTCGCTAGATGTCCTTGCCAAGCCGGCTTCGCTAGACCGGTCACGGCCCTGTCCTTGCCAAGCCGGCTTCGCTAGATGACCTTGCCAAGCCGGCCTCGCTAGACCGGTCACGGAACACTCCTTGCAAGCTGGCTTTGCTAGGTGAGCACAAGGATCATCCCTGATGATCGTGGCTATAACCCCCTTACCTACTTCCTTAACCAGCCTCTGGCGATGTACATTTTCAAGTGTCAAAACCCACTCCTTGCTAGAGCCGGGCTTCGCTAGATGACCTTGCCAAGCCGGCTTTACAAGGCCCACCCCGGGGAGCCGCCCATCGCCCCCCAGAAGGGGCTCACCTTCCCGGTAAACTTCAGCAAAAAGGGCCCACCTCCGGGCACCTTGACCTCCGTCGAACCTGGGCACCCACACTTAGCCCCCCCCTGTGGCCACGCAAAGCCGCGCGCCCAAGGCGGCCGTGCCCCTGGTACTCCGTTTCGCTAGATGTCCTTGCCAAGCCGGCTTCGCTAGATGTCCTTGCCAAGCCGGCTTGGCTAGATTCCTTGCCAAGTCGGCTTCGCTAGACCGGTCACGGCCCTCTCCTTGCCAAGCGGCTTCGCTAGATGTCCTTGCCAAGCGGCTTGGCTAGATGTCCTTGCAAAGCCGGCTTCGCTAGTGTCCTTGCCAAGCCG
>NW_024040668.1:0-22079 GCF_014851395.1 Micropterus salmoides | reverse complement strand
TAAAAGAACAAGATACTTTACTCAACAGGACCATGTTCCTACAGGTTTAACTAAAGGTTCCTGAGCTCCACAGCAGTGGTTCTGTTAAAAGAACAAGATACTTTACTCAACAGGACCATGTTCCTACAGGTTTAACTAAAGGTTCCTGAGCTCCACAGCAGTGGTTCTGTTAAAAGAACAAGATACTTTACTCAACAGGAACATGTTCCTACAGGTTTAACTAAAGGTTCCTGAGCTCCACAGCAGTGGTTCTGTTAAAAGAACAAGATACTTTACTCAACAGGAACATGTTCCTACAGGTTTAACTAAAGGTTCCTGAGCTCCACAGCAGTGATTCTGTTAAAAGAACAAGATACTTGCCCCCCGTGACCCGGAGCACAGGATAAGCAGTTGACGATGGATAGTTTGTGTTTACTACCCTGACTGTACACTGTAACTTTTACTGTCCTGTTTTAATGTGTTGTTTTTTTCCAATTTCCCTATGTTGCTTTTAAGGTTTTTTATATTTCCCTGTTGCTTTTATGTTTTATGTAAAGCACTTTGAATTACCTTGTTGTTGAAATGTGCTATACAAATAACCTTGCCATGCTGAATGTGCTTTGGCACATAAAGTGATGGATGAAGCATCCCTAGTGGCTTTGTGTAAAACATCTGGAGCAGGCTGTGTAGCTGTTACACTTCCTCTAAATAACGGGTTACTGTCTGAGCTGCAGACATTTCTAACTATGTGATGCCGAGCCACCTGCACACGCACGTCATGAGCAGCGTCCACAGTGTTCGTGTAGTTACTGTCACGCCACAGGGGGGAAACAAACGTTCAACACTGCAGGTTTGACCTGATCTGAATGTTCAACCTCCAGTCAGCTGCTCCTTTGACTACCTCCTAGCCGTCACATTATCCTTCAGACAGGAATCCATTTTTCTCTCTGTCTCTCGGTTAGCAAAGTCACTTCAGAGTTGTTCCAGATAAGAGATCAACACTATAAACGCTCCGCCTACTGACAGTCACCATCTGTAGGAGATCCCGCAGACTGTTTTCTACTTCCTGTTTGCAGCATGATATCTGTACAAAGTATCTCTGCAACCCCCACAGCAGAGACTGAAGCCCTGAAGCCCAGCGCAGGTTTAAGATCTGTCAGGAAGCCGGCTCACCGCTCTGGGTTCAGATTTTAGATTTAGTTTGGATTTTCTGTATCCTGCATGTGGCAGCTGCAGCTGTCATTATTATTTTAATTTTTCAAAGTCATTTTATCAAACACTTGTCTCATTAATATTTATGCAATCATCCTGAAAAAGAGACACAAAAAGATCATTAGAATAATGATCGTAGTGACAATTACTTACTGCTATGTCATGATAATAATAACAAACCTTCAGTACTTAAAATCTTAAATGTTTCTGGCATGGATTTCTTTCCTCACTGAGTAATAAGTCTTATAGTTTGTAAAAGCTGCAAGCAGACTGGCTGACTGGGGAACCCTGAGCAGACCGAGCCTGATTGGTTGTTAGTGAAGCAGATAACACAGCAACATCTGTTTCCTGTCCGTCCATCCTGAAAGAGGATCCCTCCTCTTCCTGAACTCACTAGCATTTGTCTGTTAAAAGGATGTTTGGGTGTTTTTCTTGAATGCAGGGTCTGTGGAAAGACAGTTTGTAATGCAGGCCAATATGAACAACACTGAAACACAAACAGACTGTGATGAGTTACCATCCTGTGCAGAGAGTCGATGAGGTTCTGCAGGTCAATGTCGTCTCTGTACGCTTTGATGTTTGCCAGGAAGAAGCCGTTAATCCACTCTCGGACCTGGCTCTGAAAAACCACCGCCAGCACCGCCGCCGTCAGTTCCAGGATAAAGATGAAGCCGATCACGCCGGAAAACTGATGAACCACCAGGACTGGTTAAATGTTCAACAAAGGCCAACATTTCTAACATATAAACTTTAGCAAAAACTTCAGCAGACCGACGATTCTAACGTATAAACTTCAGCAGACCGACGATTCTAACATATAAACTTCAGCAGACCGACGATTCTAACGTATAAACTTCAGCAGACTGAAATATTTAAAGTATAATTTCAGCAGACCGACGATTCTAACGTATAAACTTCAGCAGACCGACGATTCTAACGTATAAACTTCAGCAGACTGAAATATTTAAAGTATAAATTTCAGCAGACCGACGATTCTAACGTATAAACTTCAGCAAACCGATGATTCTAACGTATAAACTTCAGCAGACCGACGATTCTAACGTATAAACTTCAGCAGACTGAAATATTTAAAGTATAAATTTCAGCAGACCGACGATTCTAACGTATAAACTTCAGCAAACCGACGATTCTAACGTATAAACTTCAGCAGACCGACGATTCTAACGTATAAACTTCAGCAGACCGACGATTCTAAAGTATAAACTTCAGCAGACCGACGATTCTAACGTATAAACTTCAGCAGACCGACGATTCTAACGTATAAACTTCAGCAGACCGACGATTCTAACGTATAAACTTCAGCAGACCGACGATTCTAACGTATAAACTTCAGCAGACCGACGATTCTAACGTATAAACTTCAGCAGACCGACGATTCTAATGTATAAACTTCAGCAGACTGAAGTATTTTAAGTATAAACTTCAGCGGACTGAAGTATTTTAAGTATAAACTTCAGCAGACCGACGATTCTAACGTATAAACTTCAGCAGACCGACGATTCTAACGTATAAACTTCAGCAGACCGACGATTCTAACGTATAAACTTCAGCAGACCGACGATTCTAAAGTATAAACTTCAGCAGACCGACGATTCTAACGTATAAACTTCAGCAGACTGAAATATTTAAAGTATAAATTTCAGCAGACCGACGATTCTAACGTATAAACTTCAGCAGACCGACGATTCTAACGTATAAACTTCAGCAGACCGACGATTCTAACGTATAAACTTCAGCAGACCGACGATTCTAACGTATAAACTTCAGCAGACCGACGATTCTAACGTATAAACTTCAGCAGACCGACGATTCTAACGTATAAACTTCAGCAGACCGACGATTCTAACGTATAAACTTCAGCAGACCGACGATTCTAACGTATAAACTTCAGCAGACCGACGATTCTAACGTATAAACTTCAGCAGACCGACGATTCTAACGTATAAACATTAGCAGACCGAAGTATTTTAAATATAAACTTCAGCAGACCGACGATTCTAACGTATAAACTTCAGCAGACCGACGATTCTAACGTATAAACTTCAGCAGACTGAAGTATTTAAAGTATAAACTTCAGCAGACCGACGATTCTAACGTATAAACTTCAGCAGACCGACGATTCTAACGTATAAACTTCAGCAGACCGACGATTCTAACGTATAAACATTAGCAGACCGAAGTATTTTAAATATAAACTTCAGCAGACCGACGATTCTAACGTATAAACTTCAGCAGACCGACGATTCTAACGTATAAACTTCAGCAGACTGAAGTATTTAAAGTATAAACTTCAGCAGACCGACGATTCTAACGTATAAACTTCAGCAGACCGACGATTCTAATGTATAAACTTCAGCAGACTGAAGTATTTTAAGTATAAACTTCAGCAGACTGAAGTATTTTAAGTATAAACTTCAGCAGACCGACGATTCTAACGTATAAACTTCAGCAGACCGACGATTCTAACGTATAAACTTCAGCAGACCGACGATTCTAACGTATAAACTTCAGCAGACCGACGATTCTAACGTATAAACTTCAGCAGACCGACGATTCTAACGTATAAACTTCAGCAGACCGACGATTCTAACGTATAAACTTCAGCAGACTGAAATATTTAAAGTATAAATTTCAGCAGACCGACGATTCTAACGTATAAACTTCAGCAGACCGACGATTCTAACGTATAAACTTCAGCAGACCGACGATTCTAACGTATAAACATTAGCAGACCGAAGTATTTTAAATATAAACTTCAGCAGACCGACGATTCTAACGTATAAACTTCAGCAGACCGACGATTCTAACGTATAAACTTCAGCAGACTGAAGTATTTAAAGTATAAACTTCAGCAGACCGACGATTCTAACGTATAAACTTCAGCAGACCGACGATTCTAATGTATAAACTTCAGCAGACTGAAGTATTTTAAGTATAAACTTCAGCAGACTGAAGTATTTTAAGTATAAACTTCAGCAGACCGACGATTCTAACGTATAAACTTCAGCAGACCGACGATTCTAACGTATAAACTTCAGCAGACTGAAGTATTTAACATAAACTTCAGCAGACCGACGATTCTAACGTATAAACTTCAGCAGACCGACGATTCTAACGTATAAACTTCAGCAGACCGACGATTCTAACGTATAAACTTCAGCAGACTGAAATATTTAAAGTATAAATTTCAGCAGACCGACGATTCTAACGTATAAACTTCAGCAGACCGACGATTCTAACGTATAAACTTCAGCAGACCGACGATTCTAACGTATAAACTTCAGCAGACCGACGATTCTAACGTATAAACATTAGCAGACCGAAGTATTTTAAATATAAACTTCAGCAGACCGAAGTATTTTAAATATAAACTTCAGCAGACCGACGATTCTAACGTATAAACTTCAGCAGACCGACGATTCTAACGTATAAACTTCAGCAGACCGACGATTCTAACGTATAAACATTAGCAGACCGAAGTATTTTAAATATAAACTTCAGCAGACCGACGATTCTAACGTATAAACTTCAGCAGACCGACGATTCTAACGTATAAACTTCAGCAGACTGAAGTATTTAAAGTATAAACTTCAGCAGACCGACGATTCTAACGTATAAACTTCAGCAGACTGAAGTATTTAAAGTATAAACTTCAGCAGACCGACGATTCTAACGTATAAACTTCAGCAGACCGACGATTCTAACGTATAAACATTAGCAGACCGAAGTATTTTAAGTATAAACTTCAGCAGACCGACGATTCTAACGTATAAACTTCAGCAGACCGACGATTCTAACGTATAAACTTCAGCAGACCGACGATTCTAACGTATAAACTTCAGCAGACCGAAGTATTTAACATAAACTTCAGCAGACCGACGATTCTAACGTATAAACTTCAGCAGACCGACGATTCTAACGTATAAACTTCAGCAGACTGAAGTATTTAACATAAACTTCAGCAGACCGACGATTCTAATGTATAAACTTCAGCAGACCGACGATTTTAACGTATAAACTTCAGCAGACCGACGATTCTAACGTATAAACTTCAGCAGACCGACGATTCTAACGTATAAACTTCAGCAGACTGACGATTCTAACGTATAAACTTCAGCAGACTGACGATTCTAACGTATAAACTTCAGCAGACCGACGATTCTAACGTATAAACTTCAGCAGACCGACGACTCTAATGTATAAACCTCAGTAGACTGAAGAATTTCAAGTATAAACTTCAGCATACCGACGATTCTAACGTATAAACTTCAGCAGACCGACGATTCTAACGTATAAACTTCAGCAGAATGAAGTATTTTAAGTATAAACTTCAGCAGACCGACGATTCTAATGTATAAACTTCAGCAGACCGACGATTCTAACGTATAAACTTCAGCAGACTGACGATTCTAACGTATAAACTTCAGCAGACCGACGATTCTAACGTATAAACTTCAGCAGACCGACGATTCTAACGTATAAACTTCAGCAGACTGAAGTATTTAACATAAACTTCAGCAGACCGACGATTCTAATGTATAAACTTCAGCAGACCGAAGTATTTAACATAAACTTCAGCAGACCGACGATTCTAAAGTATAAACTTCAGCAGACCGACGATTTTAACGTATGAAGTTCAGCAGACCGACGATTTTAACGTATGAAGTTCAGCAGACCGAAGTATTTTAAGTATAAACTTCAGCAGACCGACGATTCTAACGTATAAACTTCAGCAGACCGAAGTATTTTAAGTATAAACTTCAGCAGACTGAAGTATTTTAAGTATAAACTTCAGCAGACTGAAGTATTTTAAGTATAAACTTCAGCAGACCGACGATTCTAACGTATAAACTTCAGCAGACCGACGATTCTAACGTATAAACTTCAGCAGACTGACGATTCTAACGTATAAACTTCAGCAGACTGAAGTATTTAACATAAACTTCAGCAGACCGACGATTCTAAAGTATAAACTTCAGCAGACCGACGATTCTAACGTATAAACTTCAGCAGACCGAAGTATTTTAAGTATAAACTTCAGCAGACCGACGATTCTAACGCATAAACTTCAGCAGACCGAAGTATTTTAAGTATAAACTTCAGCAGACTGAAGTATTTTAAGTATAAACTTCAGCAGACCGACGATTCTAACGTATAAACTTCAGCAGACTGAAGTATTTAACATAAACTTCAGCAGACCGACGATTCTAACGTATAAACTTCAGCAGACTGAAGTATTTAACATAAACTTCAGCAGACCGACGATTCTAACGTATAAACTTCAGCAGACTGAAGTATTTAACATAAACTTCAGCAGACCGACGATTCTAACGTATAAACTTCAGCAGACTGAAGTATTTAACATAAACTTCAGCAGACCGACGATTCTAACGTATAAACTTCAGCAGACCGACGATTCTAACGTATAAACTTCAGCAGACCGACGATTCTAACGTATAAACTTCAGCAGACTGAAGTATTTAACATAAACTTCAGCAGACCGACGATTCTAACGTATAAACTTCAGCAGACTGAAGTATTTAACATAAACTTCAGCAGACCGACGATTCTAACGTATAAACTTCAGCAGACTGAAGTATTTAACATAAACTTCAGCAGACTGACGATTCTAACATATAAACTTCAGCAGACCGACGATTCTAACGTATAAACTTCAGCAGACTGAAGTATTTAACATAAACTTCAGCAGACCGACGATTCTAACGTATAAACTTCAGCAGACTGAAGTATTTAACATAAACTTCAGCAGACCGACGATTCTAACGTATAAACTTCAGCAGACCGACGATTCTAACGTATAAACTTCAGCAGACCGACGATTCTAACGTATAAACTTCAGCAGACCGACGATTCTAACGTATAAACTTCAGCAGACCGACGATTCTAACGTATAAACTTCAGCAGACCGAAGTATTTTAAGTATAAACTTCAGCAGACCGACGATTCTAACGTATAAACTTCAGCAGACCGACGATTCTAACGTATAAACTTCAGCAGACCGAAGTATTTTAAGTATAAACTTCAGCAGACCGAAGTATTTTAAGTATAAACTTCAGCAGACCGACGATTCTAACGTATAAACTTCAGCAGACCGACGATTCTAACGTATAAACTTCAGCAGACCGACGATTCTAACGTATAAACTTCAGCAGACCGACGATTCTAACGTATAAACTTCAGCAGACTGACGATTCTAACGTATAAACTTCAGCAGACCGACGATTCTAACGTATAAACTTCAGCAGACTGACGATTCTAACGTATAAACTTCAGCAGACCGACGATTCTAACGTATAAACTTCAGCAGACTGACGATTCTAACGTATAAACTTCAGCAGACCGAAGTATTTTAAGTATAAACTTCAGCAGACTGACGATTCTAACGTATAAACTTCAGCAGACTGAAGTATTTAACATAAACTTCAGCAGACCGACGATTCTAACGTATAAACTTCAGCAGACCGAAGTATTTAACATAAACTTCAGCAGACCGACGATTCTAACGTATAAACTTCAGCAGACCGACGATTCTAACGTATAAACTTCAGCAGACTGACGATTCTAACGTATAAACTTCAGCAGACCGACGATTCTAACGTATAAACTTCAGCAGACTGAAGTATTTAACATAAACTTCAGCAGACCGACGATTCTAACGTATAAACTTCAGCAGACCGACGATTCTAACGTATAAACTTCAGCAGACCGACGATTCTAACGTATAAACTTCAGCAGACCGACGATTCTAACGTATAAACTTCAGCAGACTGACGATTCTAACGTATAAACTTCAGCAGACTGACGATTCTAACGTATAAACTTCAGCAGACTGACGATTCTAACGTATAAACTTCAGCAGACCGACGATTCTAACGTATAAACTTCAGCAGACTGACGATTCTAACGTATAAACTTCAGCAGACTGACGATTCTAACGTATAAACTTCAGCAGACCGAAGTATTTTAAGTATAAACTTCAGCAGACCGACGATTCTAACGTATAAACTTCAGCAGACCGACGATTCTAACGTATAAACTTCAGCAGACCGAAGTATTTTAAGTATAAACTTCAGCAGACCGACGATTCTAACGTATAAACTTCAGCAGACCGACGATTCTAACGTATAAACTTCAGCAGACCGAAGTATTTTAAGTATAAACTTCAGCAGACCGACGATTCTAACGTATAAACTTCAGCAGACCGAAGTATTTTAAGTATAAACTTCAGCAGACCGACGATTCTAACGTATAAACTTCATTCTTATATAGTATCCATCTTATATAGAGTATTTAAAGTATAAACTTCAGCAGACCGACGATTCTAACGTATAAACTTCAGCAGACCGACGATTCTAACGTATAAACTTCAGCAGACTGAAATATTTAAAGTATAAACTTCAGCAGACCGACGATTCTAACGTATAAACTTCAGCAGACCGACGATTCTAACGTATAAACTTCAGCAGACTGAAATATTTAAAGTATAAATTTCAGCAGACCGACGATTCTAACGTATAAACTTCAGCAGACCGACGATTCTAACGTATAAACTTCAGCAGACCGACGATTCTAACGTATAAACTTCAGCAGACTGAAATATTTAAAGTATAAATTTCAGCAGACCGACGATTCTAACGTATAAACTTCAGCAGACCGACGATTCTAACGTATAAACTTCAGCAGACCGACGATTCTAACGTATAAACTTCAGCAGACCGAAGTATTTTAAGTATAAACTTCAGCAGACCGAAGTATTTTAAGTATAAACTTCAGCAGACCGACGATTCTAACGTATAAACTTCAGCAGACCGACGATTCTAACGTATAAACTTCAGCAGACCGACGATTCTAACGTATAAACTTCAGCAGACCGACGATTCTAACGTATAAACTTCAGCAGACTGACGATTCTAACGTATAAACTTCAGCAGACCGACGATTCTAACGTATAAACTTCAGCAGACTGACGATTCTAACGTATAAACTTCAGCAGACCGACGATTCTAACGTATAAACTTCAGCAGACTGACGATTCTAACGTATAAACTTCAGCAGACCGAAGTATTTTAAGTATAAACTTCAGCAGACTGACGATTCTAACGTATAAACTTCAGCAGACTGAAGTATTTAACATAAACTTCAGCAGACCGACGATTCTAACGTATAAACTTCAGCAGACCGAAGTATTTAACATAAACTTCAGCAGACCGACGATTCTAACGTATAAACTTCAGCAGACCGACGATTCTAACGTATAAACTTCAGCAGACTGACGATTCTAACGTATAAACTTCAGCAGACCGACGATTCTAACGTATAAACTTCAGCAGACTGAAGTATTTAACATAAACTTCAGCAGACCGACGATTCTAACGTATAAACTTCAGCAGACCGACGATTCTAACGTATAAACTTCAGCAGACCGACGATTCTAACGTATAAACTTCAGCAGACCGACGATTCTAACGTATAAACTTCAGCAGACCGACGATTCTAACGTATAAACTTCAGCAGACTGACGATTCTAACGTATAAACTTCAGCAGACTGACGATTCTAACGTATAAACTTCAGCAGACCGACGATTCTAACGTATAAACTTCAGCAGACTGACGATTCTAACGTATAAACTTCAGCAGACTGACGATTCTAACGTATAAACTTCAGCAGACCGAAGTATTTTAAGTATAAACTTCAGCAGACCGACGATTCTAACGTATAAACTTCAGCAGACCGACGATTCTAACGTATAAACTTCAGCAGACCGAAGTATTTTAAGTATAAACTTCAGCAGACCGACGATTCTAACGTATAAACTTCAGCAGACCGACGATTCTAACGTATAAACTTCAGCAGACTGACGATTCTAACGTATAAACTTCAGCAGACTGACGATTCTAACGTATAAACTTCAGCAGACCGAAGTATTTTAAGTATAAACTTCAGCAGACCGACGATTCTAACGTATAAACTTCATTCTTATATAGTATCCATCTTATATAGAGTATTTAAAGTATAAACTTCAGCAGACCGACGATTCTAACGTATAAACTTCAGCAGACCGACGATTCTAACGTATAAACTTCAGCAGACTGAAATATTTAAAGTATAAACTTCAGCAGACCGACGATTCTAACGTATAAACTTCAGCAGACCGACGATTCTAACGTATAACTTCAGCAGACTGAAATATTTAAAGTATAAATTTCAGCAGACCGACGATTCTAACGTATAAACTTCAGCAGACCGACGATTCTAACGTATAAACTTCAGCAGACCGACGATTCTAACGTATAAACTTCAGCAGACTGAAATATTTAAAGTATAAATTTCAGCAGACCGACGATTCTAACGTATAAACTTCAGCAGACCGAAGTATTTAACATAAACTTCAGCAGACCGACGATTCTAACGTATAAACTTCAGCAGACCGAAGTATTTAACATAAACTTCAGCAGACCGACGATTCTAACGTATAAACTTCAGCAGACCGACGATTCTAACGTATAAACTTCAGCAGACCGACGATTCTAACGTATAAACTTCAGCAGACTGAAATATTTAACATAAACTTCAGCAGACCGACGATTCTAACGTATAAACTTCAGCAGACCGAAGTATTTAACATAAACTTCAGCAGACTGAAATATTTAAAGTATAAACTTCAGCAGACCGATGATTCTAACGTATAAACTTCAGCAGACCGACGATTCTAAAGTATAAACTTCAGCAGACCGACGATTCTAACGTATAAACTTCAGCAGACCGACGATTCTAACGTATAAACTTCAGCAGACTTAAGTATTTAAAGTATAGACTTTGGCTGTTTTAACATACAAACTTCAGCAGACAGATGTTTTCCCTCAGAGCCCCCACACAGCCGGCGAAGCCCAGGATGAAGGTGACTCCGCCCACCACCAGGACCAACCAGACTGGGTCGAAACCATGCAGCCGAGTCACCTGGGTCAGATCCAACAGGACTCCCTGTAAACCACAGCAAAGCAGTTCAGGAAAGGTAAAGCAGTAAGAGAGGTCAAACCTTTAGATATAATTATGATGTGATGATCAATTTTAAACCAACTTTCACTACCTTAACTTAGCAACTCATTTCACTCTTCAAGAAACAAGAAATAAATACTGTTGTGATTGTAATTCAGTGTGTTCATTCACCTTTTCACTCCACGCCCAGAAACCAGCTGAAATGAAGGCAGCTCCAGCCAGCTGCAACACAAAGACACACACCAGCGTTTAGTCTTATCCAATACAGAAACAGACCTGCATTACTTTCTTGTCTGAATATAAAAGCGTTATGTACTGGTTGATGTGAGAGGCATGCTGGGATACTTGTCTGAAGCATAGACTGTATAAAAGAAGAGGGAACAGCTGCCATGAAGTCACCCGTTGGTTTGTTGACTACTGTTTTAAAGCCTCGAGTTTGGCAGTTTGGCCGTCGCCATGTTGACTTTTTGCAGCAAGGCACTGGACGTGACCATATTTGGACGAGAGAGTGGCGCAAGCTAGCTTGGATAGCAAGGTGCAATTTTAATTCACGTTAACTGAGATATTAGCTGGGATGCTAACTATGTTCCTCTAAATGGGACCATAATTTACTAAATGAACATCATGCTGTGTTGAAGAAGACTTTACTGACGGAATAAATCAGCTGAGAAGTAGAAGCATTTTCTCAGAGACTTCTATACAATCACACTTCTTTCTGCAGTCGCCCCCTGCTGGCTGTCAGAGAGGACGCAGGTTTAAGGCTCTTCAGCCTTCAGCCCTGCGTCCTGTGGGTCTGAAGTCAGCTGCTGATAAACCAGGAGTGAGACCCTTACAGGCCGTTCACACTCTGAGACCCAACAAGAACAGAACTGTGACTGATGAGGTTTCACAAGAACACATTTCCTGCTCCCTCAACCACACAGGATACCACTGACATCACTTCCTGTCAGCCAGAGTGCCAGACAGGAAACAGCTTTCAAAGACAACACAGCTCTGTCTCAGTCAGTTTAACTTGTGAACATTCTGTGTGACCAGGTAAACAAGTAAACATGGGATCAGTGGCCTGGACTATGAAGGGAGTTCAGCCTGCTCAGAGTGAACTCTGGGAAACAAACGGTCTGCTACACTGGAGTTAAACTACAAAAGGAGGATCAGAGGTTGTTGGTTGAGTCCGTGTTAACTCGTATAAAAAGAGGCGTATTCGGCCGTGCAGGCAAAGTTTTTTTTCCTCCAGAGGAACGCACGTATCAGGAAATTCTGAATGTGACACATTAACGGCTAAATCTAATATCGTGGCGGCCGACAAAGCCAGGGAGGCTTGTTGGACTAAACTTGTAGCCTGATTCTCTTCAGTGTTCTTCTTGTAGTTCAGATCTCTAGCCTGTATTTTATGTGGAATATAATGAAGATGTAAAGGTCCAGCTGCACATGAGGTCCACTGTAACAGAAGGAGACGTCCACGTGCAGGAGAACCTCCAGTTAACCGCCAACAAAACCTGCTGGGAGCGGTTCAGGGATGAAGCGTAAATCGCCATGGCAACAGACCTCGGGTAACACCCATCCACCTTTTGTAGTACGGGTTAACCGGGAAGTTACTCCTGAAGCTACCTGGATAAGCCGGGTACCTGGCTTGGTAGTACAGGCCACAGGTAAACATGTGATCAGAGTGCACCACGAAGCAGGATTTGAGCTTATCCAGGTAACTTCAGGGTTAACCCTGCTGGGTTTTCAGCACCACGAAGGTGGTTCACTTCTTCCCATGGTAACTTATGCTGAACGGCTAACCTGCTCCGGAGCAGGTTCTGTTCCAGATCAGAGACCAACTCTGTGAAAATGACGTCACCATCTGTAGGAAATCCCACAGACTGTTTTAGCCAATAGGCTGCTTTATGTTTGCAGCGGTGATGTGGAGAAACTCTTGACTCCAGCGATATAATCCTGCAGAGACTGAGCCTGCAGGTTTTTACAGCACAGCAGGATCAGCCTATTTACTGCCTTTAAATGTCTTTAATATTTTTAAAGAAAGGGGTTTTATTTTTCAATATTAGGAGCAGTTTGGTAGGGATATTGAAATACTAAATTTAATATGAACGTAGGCTGTTTATTTTAGGTTAGTATAGCTTTCTTAGGCCTGCTACAGAGACTGCGGTCATGTTCATGTTCATCATGTGAGCTTTCAGCAGCCTAGATGTTGACATTCAGTCTTTCAGACACTATTTGAGCTCATTTTATGGCATGAATGGAGTTTTGTTTCATTGCTTTATGAAGTTAATTTAGAACAACGTTTGGAACACTTTTAAATTAATCTCATTTTTGAAGGGACGAGTTTTTTAAAGTGAGGGGGAAGACCACTTATTCAGCGCCCGAGTCTTTTAATGTGGAGACACACAGCCGAGCTGAAAGAATAAGGCTGATATTTTCGTCCAGCTCATAAGAACACTTTAAATCAACACAATATACTACTGTTCATTTAGACATTCACACCGTCTCCCTGCATGTGTCAGCTGCAGCCGTGCTGCTGTCGTGTTTCTGTAGTGTTACGGTTCAATCCTCGTTCATAAAATATGACGCTCTGCTGACAGTGGACCTGTTCATGTCTGTGACTGGTCATCTGCTGCTAACTCCGCCTCTTTTATGCTGGATTGGGAAACCCTGGGTTGACTTACCGAGTCGATAACCAGCTTCGTGGTAGCGCTTATCCCGACTGTTCGGGTTAGTGAAACCACATAACGAAAACATATCCTGGGTATGTTGAACTTGCTTCGTGGTGCAGGCCCCAGGTAAATATGTGATCAGGTAAACATGTGATCAGGTAAACAGGTAAACATGTGATCAGGTAAACAGGTAAACATGTGATCAGGTAAACAGGTAAACATGTGATCAGGTAAACAGGTAAACATGTGATCGGGTAAACATGTGATCAGGTAAACAGGTAAACATGTGATCAGGTAAACAGGTAAACATGTGATCAGGTAAACAGGTAAACATGTGATCAGGTAAACATGTGATCGGGTAAACATGTGATCAGGTAAACAGGTAAACATGTGATCAGGTAAACAGGTAAACATGTGATCAGGTAAACATGTGATCGGGTAAACATGTGATCAGGTAAACATGTGATCAGGTAAACAGGTAAACATGTGATCAGGTAAACAGGTAAACATGTGATCAGGTAAACAGGTAAACATGTGATCGGGTAAACATGTGATCAGGTAAACATGTGATCGGGTAAACATGTGATCGGGTAAACATGTGATCGGGTAAACATGTGATCAGGTAAACATGTGATCGGGTAAACATGTGATCAGGTAAACATGTGATCAGGTAAACATGTGATCAGGTAAACAGGTAAACATGTGATCGGGTAAACATGTGATCGGGTAAACATGTGATCAGGTAAACATGTGATCGGGTAAACATGTGATCAGGTAAACATGTGATCGGGTAAACATGTGATCAGGTAAACAGGTAAACATGTGATCGGGTAAACATGTGATCAGGTAAACAGGTAAACATGTGATCGGGTAAACATGTGATCAGGTAAACAGGTAAACATGTGATCAGGTAAACAGGTAAACATGTGATCAGGTAACTCACCCAGAAGATGATGTTGTAACTGAACATCAGGTATTTGTAGCAGCAGCTGACCTCAGCGTTGTCATAGCGATAGTAGTACATCTGTCACAACACACTGCAGTTACATACTGTACACGTACACTGGTACTGTTAGCGAAACAGAACTGGACCCCGGTACTGTTAGCGAAACAGAACTGGACCCTGGTACTGTTAGCAGCATCAAGAACAACAGAACTGGACCCCGGTACTGTTAGCAGCATCAAGAACAACAGAACTGGACCCCGGTACTGTTAGCAGTATCAAGAACAACAGAACTGGACCCCGGTACTGTTAGCAGCATCAAGAACAACAGAACTGGACCCCGGTACTGTTAGCAGCATCAAGAACAACAGAACTGGACCCCGGTACTGTTAGCGAAACAGAACTGGACCCTGGTACTGTTAGCAGCATCAAGAACAACAGAACTGGACCCCGGTACTGTTAGCGAAACAGAACTGGACCCTGGTACTGTTAGCAGCATCGAGAACAACAGAACTGGACCCCGGTACTGTTAGCAGTATCAAGAACAACAGAACTGGTCCCTGGTACTGTTAGCAGTATCAAGAACAACAGAACTGGACCCTGGTACTGTTAGCGAAACAGAACTGGACCCCGGTACTGTTAGCAGCATCGAGAACAACAGAACTGGACCCCGGTACTGTTAGCAGTATCAAGAACAACAGAACTGGTCCCTGGTACTGTTAGCGAAACAGAACTGGACCCCGGTACTGTTAGCAGCATCAAGAACAACAGAACTGGACCCTGGTACTGTTAGCGAAACAGAACTGGACCCCGGTACTGTTAGCGAAACAGAACTGGACCCTGGTACTGTTAGCGAAACAGAACTGGACCCTGGTACTGTTAGCAGCATCAAGAACAACAGAACTGGACCCCGGTACTGTTAGCGAAACAGAACTGGACCCTGGTACTGTTAGCAGCATCAAGAACAACAGAACTGGACCCTGGTACTGTTAGCAGTATCGAGAACAACAGAACTGGACCCCGGTACTGTTAGCAGCATCGAGAACAACAGAACTGGACCCCGGTACTGTTAGCAGCATCAAGAACAACAGAACTGGACCCCGGTACTGTTAGCAGTATCAAGAACAACAGAACTGGACCCCGGTACTGTTAGCAGCATCGAGAACAACAGAACTGGACCCCGGTACTGTTAGCAGTATCAAGAACAACAGAACTGGACCCCGGTACTGTTAGCAGTATCAAGAACAACAGAACTGGACCCCGGTACTGTTAGCAGTTAGCTTGTAACTGGTTCGGTTTCAAGTCTTTAACTTTAAATGTTAGCATTAACTTTGTTAGCTTAGCTTAGCTCTGGGTGTGAGCTAGTTAACAACTGGGCGCCTTTGCCTCGCTATGTTTCTGTAAAGTACCGACACGGTACCGAATTGTTCACCGCCCATCCGGTTCCTTTGCGCGGTACCGAAGAGCAGCGTTACCGTGCCGTTATTAGCCGGTAATGTGCCGTTATTAGCCGGTAATGTGCCGTTATTAGCCCGTAACGGTGAACCGGAGTTCCTGGAGAGTTTGCTGCGGGCTAACAGGAAGCGGCTAACGCTGGAGCTAAAGTGAAGTACAGGGAGCGGGTTCCTGTAGCAGAGAGGTAGCAGCCTCACCTGAGCTCAGAGAGAGGGAGTCACCTGTCCTTACCTCTCAGCAGTCTGTAGAAACACGACCAGGCTCCTCCGACTCTGTCAGCAACACACCCTGCTGATAACGGACCGCTGCTTCCTCCAACAACAACAACAAGCAGCCAGCTGCGGCTTTCAGGACTTTACAGGTGCTGCCGCCCCCTGCTGGCCCGGAGGGGGAAGGACCAAAGCTTCTGTTCTTCACCCAGCAGCTCTCTCCGCTTCAGTATCCCAGGTAAAGGTTTCCTGTCCCAGCTGTTTCTTTAGCTTCTCCTTTTGCAAAGCTTGTATTTATACCTACCTGGCAGGTACCCAGCACCATCTGAAGCTTCTGGGATCTGAAGACCATTTCCAGCATTAAATCTTCTCTATTCTTTCCAAAACTGTAAATTCAATTCAGTTTTATTTATACGGCACCAAACAAACGCCACTCAGATCATTTCTCAGTTTATGGAGCAGAGGCTCGATGACCAGAGAACAGAGGGCAGCCCGGTGTGACCCCCCTCTGACCAGTGAAAGGAGCTCTCAGACCCCATTCATTTTTAGAACACCTGCAGTGTGACTATACAGAACCTGGATCTGGGCTATAAAGCCTGGGCTGAACCCAAAGGCAGCTAGAGTTCACCACAGATCCAGGAGTTCAACCCGGGTCTGCAGCCAACGAGCTAGAGACCTCCAAAACATCACACATTAAAGTGACACTGCCGGCCACACAGTATGTCTGATCAGCGTGGATAACAGCAGCCGTCACCTCTGGAAGCCTCGGGGCCAGGACCCGGGACAGTACGTTATAGTCTGTGCAGAGCAGGGAAACTGGTCTCCAGGTCTTCAGCTCCTGCAGGTCTCCCTTCTTGGGCAGCAAAGTGATGAGCGCCCTCCCGCGGCTCAGAGGCAGCCGACCTCTCCTCCAACAAGTCTTCACCCAACACCGACCAGCAGGGCCGACCAGCAGGGCCAGGAGCCCTGCCACCCTGAGAACCCATCAGCGTAAAGTTCATCAAGGCAAACACGAGCCTCCAACTTCACCCTGGCCTCAGCGTCCACCTGAGGAAGAGCAGTGAAAAAGCTGCGGCACACACCTGTCAGCTAATTTCCTAATCTCAGAGGAGTCTGAGAGCGCAGAGCCACTGTCAGGTCGCAGGGAGGGAACAAGTTTTCCTCTCCAGACCAAAAAAGAGTCCGTCTGCGGGACGTCCAGGAAGCGTGACCTGACCAGAGCTCCCTGTGCTGCGGCGCCCAGCAGCATGGCCAGAGCCGCCTTTTTAGATTTAAGGGTCTAAAAGAATCTACCAAACCCTGCAGTTTGTTCAAAATGTTCACAGGCAATCCAGCCGTGCCAGAGAAAACACCTTCCAGTGAGTCCAGGTATAAAACATCCTCCACACATCAGACAGCTCACGAGCTTCAGTCTGAACCTGCGTGAGGAAGCAACATGAGGTTCTTGATGATTCCTGTCAAGCTTTGGATTTTCAGTACATTTAAAAACACCTCCTCATCACTGTTACCGTCACACAGGACATTAAGCGCCGCTAACCCGTCTGCTGCGCCTCAACAAAAACAAGGTTTTCAGCAATAAACAGCCCTCAATCATTTTCTCCTCGACTTTGTAGGAAGAAGGTAACAAAGTCCTGGAAACACATTCCCACCGCTCCTCTACAGCTGGACCCCCCAGACACTTTCATTATCTACTCTGTGTTTCCATCTGTGTTCTTCAGCTCCAGCAGCTTGAAAGAAGCAGTTCTGTTAACTTCGGCCCTCCATTTAGCTTCAGAGCGCCTCTGTTGGAATCCCACATGGAGAAAAGAGGCCTGAGAAGAGAACAAGAGGAAACTGGTTTCAGCATCAGCAGCTATTTGTGCTTTGACTCTGAGGATCGGATAGACTTCCTGCTCTGTTAGAACATCATCTGCAGAGTTTCCTGATCTTTCTGTCAGAGACTCAGCTGACTCAACAAATAGCTCAGCAGCCGGAACGCTACAACCTGTGAGGCGAGGGTCAGGTGACCAGCAGAGACCACAGACGGCGTCGGGAGTGAAAACTCTGCCTCACTGATCCACATGGACAAAATAACAGCTGTCAGGACCAGGTTCCAGGTGTTCCTAATAAACCGGTCAGCTCGCTGTGAATGTGTCGGTACACTCTGCGTGTGTGATGTGATCTGTTACCGTGACTCCTCGCCTCCAGCAACCCATCACCGTCTCCATGGCAACAGCAAGTGATGCCACACGTTATGGATAATTTCGTCTCATCAGTTGGGGGGTGGGGGGTCTGAATCACAGCTTCCAAGGTTCAGGTTCAACACTGAAACAAACTCACATCGTCTGCAGCACCAAAATCTGTTCAAAAGAGCCCACATTTAAACCTGTGACTCAGTAAGCAAGTTTGAAGGTGGAACTGACCGGATTCTTTCCCAACTAGAAAGAACCTTTAGTTTGTGTACTCTGAGACAGATCTGGATCTAAACAGACGAGAACCCGGGCCTGTTCCCTTCAACAATCTCTCATTCAGCTTCAGACACTCTGAGAACTCCTCACTGTCTTTTTCTGTCTTGTTTAATTCACAGAGAAGAACTTGTGGTCCAGGTGAACCTGATCTGGGCTCTGTGGTTGTTTCCTCAGAGCTGGGAGAACAGATAATCCTCAGTAATCCCACTTAATCCAACAATATGGGGCTGGTGAGAGGAAGTAATAAGAGGGGATCGGGATCAGATGATGGCTGAGCAGCAAAAAGCCCCGTTAGTAACACATTCAGACTTTCCTCTGTATAAATGCTGAAAATGTGAATGGAGTTTGGAACAGAGAGTAAATGTGAGCAGAATACCTGAGAAACACGCTTAT
Organism: Micropterus salmoides; assembly: GCF_014851395.1. Lineage (NCBI taxonomy): Eukaryota > Metazoa > Chordata > Actinopteri > Centrarchiformes > Centrarchidae > Micropterus > Micropterus salmoides. Next base: position 2,747 of record NW_024040668.1, on the reverse strand, counting down.
TTACACCTGATAACAGCTGATCCTGGTCCATAAATATTCATCAGGCCACACTGAGCTGCATTAATATTCATTATTCTCCCCTTTCATTTAGCAGGAACAGTGCACATAAATGACATAGATTTCATCTGCAGTCCTTGGACAGGTGTTTTACTGTCACATAAATCATGAGAATGTGCAACAAAAGAGATGTGAATCCAGACATTGTACTTTTACCATTTAACAATACCTTTATTGAATTTTGAACAATCAACACAGGATGCAGAGTCCTCACGTATCACTTCCACGCACGTCTTTACACGTTTCACTAATTGACATGTCTTCCCAGCCACCAGAACGTGGCTTGTGTGCTTAAAGTTCAGCGTTTAAAGGACTTTTTCTATTCATAATCTCGGACAGACGCTGGCTAACATTCTTCCACAATATTTGAACTCTCGGGCTTTCCCGTAAACAGTGCAGTAAAGAACCTTCTGATCAGAGCATGTGGAGCACGTATCTGCAACATTAGGAGATATCCGATGTAACCGGGGTCATGTGCGTTCTCAGGAGCCATTCATATAGAAGTGATTTAAACTTTGGATCCACAGTCTGTTTTTAAACGGGCACTCTCCCTTCTATGTGCATTTAAGGTATCCGATGCTGAGGAGGTGGAAAACTTCCCCAACACGTTTCGTCCGGCGCTGCCAGTGGTGCTACTCACACCATGCCTTTAGACTTTGATGACATGCAGCTTTTTCAGGAATTTGATATCTCTGACATAACTGATCAAAAGAGAACCTCCCTCTGTCCAGATTCTGAATCCTCCATCTTTAAAACCAGGTTTAATAAAGTAAACTGAGATATGATGGATACATCCCAGCCCAGGTGTTGTGGGAGGCAGAGACTGTCTTCCTAACAAAGGGACACCTTTAACTCAGTACCACATCTGGATATTTTATGAATATGAATTTAAATCTGGAATAATTAATGGATTAATGGTTAACTGGGCCACCCAATAATACCACCCCCCTTTCATAAGGCGTGTAGTAAGTGAAGGCTGGCTCTCCTGTTATTCAAATCGACTAAGTCATTTAGTAACTGTACCGTAACATGCATTGGACCGAGGGAGTGAAGGCGCATTTCATTTAAAGAAAACAACAACAACATTCCCAAGCCTGACAATTTTAACAATAGTCACAGTAAATATTTTTTTTAAAGGTAAATTACATGCACACACACAAACTAAAGTACATACGAAATCAATAAATAAGAAATGGGGGGGGTGGGGGTCTCCAGATTCTCAGCCAAAAGTTAAAACGTAGGAGGCTGATGGCAGAGTGGGGGGGGTGATCTCAGCAGCACCCAGAGAGGAGAAATGGGAAATAAATGGTTCCCAAACCAAACAAAACGTTTTGTTGCTTATCAAATAGCTAATCCCTTCAGTGGAGCTCGTCATGAAGCCAGTCAACACGAGCTGCTCTGATTTTCAGTTTAGAAGAACCAGCAGTTAAAGAGCAGGTGAGGGCGCCCTTATGAAGATTTGAGAGTGATTGTTGAGCCCAACGCTACTGACAGGGAATTACAGATAGATTTCCAGAGAGTCATCAGTCTTGGATAAAGCCAGAACATATGGAGGCGTGATGCAGGGGCTTCCCTACATCCGTCACAAGTAGGGTCCATGTCTGGTTTAACCTTTGCTGGTCTGTCCAATAAATGCGATGTCCAAATGTGAACTGTATGAGCGCATATAGAACTTCTTTCCCCTCCTCATCTTTAAACGTATGATCCAAATCGTCCTCCCAGATTTGTCTTGAATCCAAGTCGAACTCGGTCTGTAGAACAAGCCTCTTTTATTATATTTTTTTATACTGTATTTCTTCATCCAATCATTGATATGACCATATTAGACTATTGATCGAGTGATTCTCTAACACTGTCCAGTGAGTTGTTAAAGGTCCAGTGTGTAATATTTCTGAGGATCTACTGACAGAAATGTAACATAAGATCCATAACTATGTTTTCAGTGGTGCATAAAGACCTGACATAATGAGCAGTTATGTTTTTATTACCTTAGAATGACGCCAAGTTTCTGCAGTCAAACTGCGCTGCAGAGCGCGCTTCGTCATCATGGGGTAGTGTAGATGCAGACAGATGACAGCAGAAGTCATGGATGTAAAGGTGTAAAATATGTTGTTGGATTAATTTCATGTAACCTAGTTATTCTCCTGCCTGTGGTTTGGCTTGGCTGGTTAACGAGACAATCAGCTGATCAGTAATTGGCAATAAAACGTTAACGTTAACTTAGAGCATGGAAGTGATCAGCCAGCCAAACCTTTACTGCCCTGGTAGAAAAAACATGTTGTTGGATTGTAATTTAATGTGGTTCTTCTCCAGCCTCTGTTACCTTCTTGAGACAAACAGCTGATGAATATTATTGGTAATGACATGGTACCAGCAGGGAAGCTCAGATCACTTACATTTATTCATTTAGCTGACGCTTTTATCCAAGCGACTATACATGTCAGGTCACACTGGAGCAACGAGGGGTGAAGTGTCTTGCTCAGGGACACAGTGTCATGAGGGGGATTGAACCCGGGTCTCCTCACACCAAAGGAATGCGTCTTACCATTGCGCCATCACCACCCTGTCAGAGCAGCAGTAAACTTCACAGGACCGTGTGCCTGTCAAGTGACAAATATGAATACTTTCCCAATTTGCAAAGGTTTTTTTTCTCTACCATGCACACAAATGTGTAATTTGTACTTTCACAT
>NW_024040667.1:0-3899 GCF_014851395.1 Micropterus salmoides | reverse complement strand
AACCCCTAACCCTATTGACCGTGTTCGAACCTCATTCAAGTGAAACCTAAAGAAAAAGGAAACTTAAAGATGCCACTCTGCAAAGCCTGATGAAGGACAAATAGTTCTCCGAAACGTTCAAGGCAGAGTGAAGCAGGACCAAGTAGGCCTGGATTAATAGGACAGGAAGATAGGAAAATTCATCGTAAGACATCCAAGTAGGATGCAGACATTAAAGGATTCGTGAAGTCCAATTTTTTGAACAAAGGCAAAGGTAATGCACTTTTGTTTTTATGATGGGAAATGTGGGAATGCTTCAAAACTCAAACAAGGAGGGAGTGTTTTGCCTTTCTGGGGTCTCTGGAGGCGCATCACAGGACAGTGCACCAGACTGGCTAACGCAGAGCTTTGTAAGACGTTAGCCAGCTCTTTTTCCCTTCCCCTAACCAGCCAGCGCCGTGTGTGTCCTCTAGAGGGCCTCACGGGGGTGGAGACACTCTTACCCAGCCCAAATCCCTCACCTTAACCTCAGTACTTACCGTGACTCACTGAAGACCTCAATTGGAAAAGACTCAAGCAGAAGAATCCTGGAAACCTAAAATACATAGCCTCAAGCTGAAGTTAAAAAGGAAAATATTGACCGTGTTCGAACCTCATTCAAGTGAAACCTAAAGAAAAGGACACTTAAAGATGCCACTCTGCAAAGCCTGATGAAGGACAAATAGTTCTCCGAAACGTTGCAACAAGGCAGAGTGAAGCAGGACCAAGTAGGCCTGGATTAATAGGACAGGAAGATAGGAAAATTCATCGTAAGACATCCAAGTAGGATGCAGAAATTAAAGGATTCGTGAAGTCCAATTTTTTGAACAAAGGCAAAGGTAATGCACTTTTGTTTTCTATGATGGGAAATGTGGGAAATGCTTCAAAACTCAAACAAGGAGGGAGTGTTTTTGCCTTTCTGGGGTCTCTGGAGGCGCATCACAGGACAGTGCACCAGACTGGCTAACGCAGAGCTTTGTAAGACGTTAGCCAGCTTTTTCCCTTCCCCTAACCAGCCAGCGCCGTGTGTGTCCTCTAGAGGGCCTCACGGGGGTGGAGACACTCTTACCCAGCCCAAATCCCTCACCTTAACCTCAGTACTACCGTGACTCACTGAAACCTCAATTGGAAAAGACTCAAGCAGAAGAATCCTGGAAACCTAAAATAGACAGCCTCAAGCTGAAGTTAAAAAGGAAAATATTGACCGTGTTCGAACCTCATTCAAGTGAAACCTAAAGAAAAAGGACACTTAAAGATGCCACTCTGCAAAGCCTGATGAAGGACAAATAGTTCTCCGAAACGTTGCAACAAGGCAGAGTGAAGCAGGACCAAGTAGGCCTGGATTAATAGGACAGGAAGATAGGAAAATTCATCGTAAGACATCCAAGTAGGATGCAGACATTAAAGGATTCGTGAAGTCCAATTTTTTGAACAAAGGCAAAGGTAATGCACTTTGTTTTTTATGATGGGAAATGTGGGAAATGCTTCAAAACTCAAACAAGGAGGGAGTGTTTTTGCCTTTCTGGGGTCTCTGGAGGCGCATCACAGGACAGTGCACCAGACTGGCTAACGCAGAGCTTTGTAAGACGTTAGCCAGCTCTTTTTCCCTTCCCCTAAACTTAACATCGGTAATTATTGTGACCCACTGGAAATCAAAAATAGAAAACATATTTGTTAAACCATCACGCACGTTTACCTTCCGTCGACCCGAGAGGCTGGAGGCCCCCGGGGAGATCGGTCACGTGGCTTATTTGCTGTTGGATAGGAAGTTTTCTCGCTTCCTGTCTTGTCTCTGCTGGATGTTTGCCACGTGAAAAAATGAGAGGCATTGAGCTATTTTAGGAGAAACAAAAACAAACAAGATGAGAAAGAGTGAAATGACTGTGATGTTATAGATTAGGAGAAATTGCTGCAGTGATCCCTCTCTGCGTGCACAGTGCATTCATTAAAAATCCTGACGTTCCAACCTGGAAACCTAAAATAGAAACCTTCACCTAACCAGCCAGCGCCGTGTGTGTCCTCTAGAGGGCTCCATGGAGGTTGGGGAAACCCTAACCTAGCCCAAACCCCTAATCTTGACCTACATATACATATATAATTCCCCTCAACTGCCTTTGAATGGTAGGAGAGAAAAACTGAAATTAACTCTGCTAGCCCTGGCCCATGTCGTCACATAGTGGGAAGTGTCGTACTCATATTGCAAGAACATATATAGTTGAGAAAATTAAGCAAAAGGTTTCATGCTTGCACTCAGTGGTAAGGTTTTGAAAAACCAGTCAACTGGTCCAGCTTATTAAATACACTGCTGCAAACACTGTTCACTTATTACTAAACTAGAGGTAATCTCAGTTAAGTCCAATTTTGAATGATGCCACAATCAATATTCTGAGTAGAAGAGTTTTGAATGAGTGACATTTACCCACACAGACCTTGGCAAGAACAAATGGCCTTAAACATTGCCCTGATTTCTGCAGACACCAAATGGGCATCCCCATTTAGGCACTTGGAATCAGACTGCTCTCTCCATCTCTCTTTAAAATATAAGCCTTCAAAGTGATTGCAGATTTGAGTCTATGGCCCACTCGATAGATGAGAATCTGGAATCATTTGCTCCCTTCATAACTCATCGATACTTGTACCTAGAATACAGCAGTCTTCAAGCTTTTATTGGTGCTTGAAATCTACCCGTTCCTTCAATCAGTTTTTGAAATATCAGCCTTTGAAATGCACCCAAAATTTCATCCAGAATCATTTCGTCCTTCAATAACTCAATATTACTTTTACCTAGAGTGATGCAGGTACCTGTCTTAGATACAGCAATCTACAACCTTCCATTGGTACTCACAATGAGTAAGCTCTCTCATTCTGTCTTTAAAATATCAACATTTGTCAATACAGATTTGCTTTTACTGCCAATTCACTGGATGATAATTCTGAATTATTTGGATTCTTAATAACTTATTATTGCATGAATCTAGAGTGATGCATCCACCTGTCTTTGATACAGCATTCCTACAAGTTAATGATAGTGAAATGATTAAATTCACTACACTGTAATTCAATGATTTTAAAATGTTTGATATAGTTAAAGTGGACCATTTCCTGTGGGTCTTACTCCCCAACTTACCCCCGACTCCTTTATGCCGAGTAGTTAATTTAACAATGATGATGTTTGCTATATAACTAGCTTGAATTATCCGTCTGTCTACGTCATGGTTTTAAGATTTTTTAATAATTTAATATTTGACCACTGACAAATAATGGTGTGCTTATTGTGCTATAATTGTATAGAAACAAAGAAAAACCTCATTTCATCTAATAAAGCAGGAATAAGCTGAAAAGATGAAAATTTGAAAACTCCCAGAAGTCTGCTGCAGTCAAAAATCCATCTGAGGTCAAAAAATAGAACTCAAGATACAGGCCTGATTCTGAAATATGTTATACAGCCTCCTGAGAGCATCCGAGAACAACTCCCGCCGTATCTCTAACCCTTTCCGTTTCCAAGTTGTGGCCTTCCAAAAATTTGAGGTCAAGAGGTCACCACTAACACATCACCCAGTATTTCTGGGGCTTACTTATATTAAAACAGCGCCACGTATATGTCGCTGACATATGTGATACAGCTCTTTCAGAGCTTTCCAACAGTGCTAGTCCCTAATCCCTCACTGCTTCTCTTAAAAAGATACAGCACTAACAAAGTGAAAAATCTCAAACTTTGGTGCCCCCTAGCTCCTTACAGCAAGGGGCGACAGCTTTGGTTCGTCAAGATCTTTACGATGATGCCTTACACGTGGCTCTATGACCAAATATGACCAAGTTGGCTGGTTTACTGTCCGTGAAAATGGAGGCTTTCAGGTCCATAAGTCCCACAGCCCTGCCTG
>NW_024040666.1:0-13000 GCF_014851395.1 Micropterus salmoides | reverse complement strand
AAGAGATCCACATGGACTGCGTTGACGCAGCACGGGGGCTTACAACACATTTCCATCTCAGGGTGTCAAAACCTGATAAGCGTCTATACTTGATGCATAAAGTACCCTTATGCTTATGTATCAAACACACTGTATCAAGGTTTAACACAACAAAAACTAAAATGTTTATATCTGAAGACAACAACCTGTAAAGAAAGAATAAAACCTTAAGTGAATGTCTTTCTGAAGGTTATTGTACTACAAGCACCCTGATGGGTTTTCCCTTTTAGCCTTAAGATATATGAATAAAAAAGAAGAGTGTATATATCTGTACATTCTTCTTTTTCCTTCATATATCCCTATATTATATATATATATATATATATATATATATATATATATATATATATATATATATATATAAAACCCTCCCCTGTTCTAGCACAGTGTTACCTAAACCCAGCTCTCATTATTTTTCCACTAATCTTCAAAAGCTAATGTTCTTTAGTTTTTGGGGTTGGCGCCCCCCTGCACCCGCCACCCCTCGCTCGATCGTCACTGACTCGAAATCCCTTAATCTACGGAGCCTGTTTAATATCTCAAGTCTTCTCGATCCTCACACACTTATCCAAACATTTTTGGTCCTGCATCTGTGGTTATATATTCTGACCTTCCTGTAAAACCACTTGACTTTCAGTGCTTGAACTGTCCTGTCCTAAACACTGATGCAAAAGTCCTTCCAAAGCCGGCTTCTCAAGATGGCCCACCACGGCCCTGTCCTGTCTTTGGTTACCTGTCTGTGGTTACCTGTCTGCACTTACCTATCTGTGGTTACCAGTCTGTGGTTACCGGTCTGTCTGTGGTTACCTGTCTGCACTTACTTATCTGTGGTTACCAGTCTGTGGTCTGTGGTTACCAGTCTGTGGTTACCGGTCTGTCTGTGGTTACCAGTCTGTGGTTACCAGTCTGTCTGTGGCTACCAGTCTGTGGTTACCAGTCTGTCTGTGGGTACCAGTCTGTGGTTACCAGTCTGTCTGTGGCTACCAGTCTGTGGTTACCTGTCTGTCTGTGGTTACCAGTCTGTGGTTACCAGTCTGTCTGTGGTTACCAGTCTGTGGTTACCAGTCTGTGGTTACCGGTCTGTCTGTGGTTACCAGTCTGTGGTTACCAGTCTGTCTCTGGTTACCAGTATGTCTGTGGTTACCAGTCTGTGGTTACCAGTCTGTCTGTGGCTACCAGTCTGTCTGTGGCTACCAGTATGTCTGTGGCTACCAGTCTGTGGTTACCTGTCTGTCTGTGGTTACCAGTCTGTGGTTACCTGTCTGTCTGTGGTTACCAGTCTGTGGTTACCTGTCTGTCTGTGGTTACCGGTCTGTCTGTGGTTACCAGTCTGTGGTTACCTGTCTGCACTTACCCGTCTGTGGTTACCAGTCTGTGGTTACCGGTCTGTCTGTGGTTACCGGTCTGTGGTTACCAGTCTGTGGTTACCTGTCTGCACTTACCTGTCTGTGGTTACCAGTCTGTGGTTACCGGTCTGTCTGTGGTTACCAGTCTGTGGTTACCAGTCTGTGGTTACCAGTCTGTGGTTACCTGTCTGTCTGTGGTTACCAGTCTGTGGTTACCAGTCTGTCTGTGGTTACCAGTCTGTGGTTACCTGTCTGTCTGTGGTTACCAGTCTGTGGTTACCAGTCTGTGGTTACCTGTCTGTCTGTGGTTACCAGTCTGTGGTTACCAGTCTGTGGTTACCTGTCTGTCTGTGGTTACCAGTCTGTGGTTACCTGTCTGCACTTACCCGTCTGTGGTTACCAGTCTGTGGTTACCGGTCTGTGGTTACCGGTCTGTGGTTACCGGTCTGTGGTTACCTGTCTGCAGTTACCAGTCTGTCTGTGGTTACCAGTCTGTCTGTGGTTACCAGTCTGTCTCTGGTTACCGGTCTGTGGTTACCAGTCTGTGGTTACCTGTCTGCCTGTGGTTGCCAGTCTGTGGTTGCCAGTCTGTGGTTACCTGTTTGCAGTTACCTGTCTGTGGTTACCAGTCTGTGGTTACCCTTCTGCCTGTGGTTGCCAGTCTGTGGTTACCAGTCTGTGGTTACCTGTTTGCAGTTACCTGTCTGTCTTTGGTTACCAGTCTGAGGTTACCAGTCTGTCTGTAGTTCCCTGTCTGTGTTTACCAGTCTGTCTGTGGCTGCCTGTTGGAGTTTTTGTTTTTTATTTTATTTTTTTACTTTTTACAAATAACCATGTAATTGGCACTACAAATAAATTAAAACAATAAGCAGATACTGAAAGTATTTTATGTGTGGATGCACTAAAGAGGCCATATTTGTCTGACTGCTGGTAGAGGGTTTCTGCCTGAAACGTCATTCAAAATCAAAACTATTTACAGATTAAATTTACAGGCTTCTCAAGATGGCCCACCACGGCCCTGTCCTGTCTTTGGTTACCTGTCTGTCTCTGGTTACCAGTATGTCTGTGGTTACCAGTCTGTGGTTACCAGTCTGTCTGTGGTTACCAGTCTGTGGTTACCTGTCTGTGGTTACCAGTCTGTGGTTACCTGTCTGCAGTTACCTGTCTGCAGTTACCTGTCTGTCTTTGGTTACCAGTCTGTGGTTACCGGTCTGTCTGTGGTTACCGGTCTGTGGTTACCGGTCTGTGGTTACCTGTCTGCAGTTACCTGTCTCTGGTTACCAGTCTGTCTCTGGTTACCGGTCTGTGGTTACCAGTCTGTGGTTATCTGTCTGCCTGTGGTTGCCAGTCTGTGGTTGCCAGTCTGTGGTTACCAGTCTGTGGTTACCTGTCTGCCTGTGGTTGCCAGTCTGTGGTTACCAGTCTGTGGTTACCTGTTTGCAGTTACCTGTCTGTCCTTGGTTACCAGTCTGAGGTTACCAGTCTGTCTGTAGTTCCCTGTCTGTGTTTACCAGTCTGTCTGTGGCTGCCTGTTGGAGTTTTTGTTTTTTATTTTATTTTTTTTACTTTTTACAAATAACCATGTAATTGGCACTACAAATAAATTAAAACAATAAGCAGATACTGAAAGTATTTTATGTGTGGATGCACTAAAGAGGCCATATTTGTCTGACTGCTGGTAGAGGGTTTCTGCCTGAAACGTCATTCAAAATCAAAACTATTTACAGATTAAATTTACAGGCTTCTCAAGATGGCCCACCACGGCCCTGTCCTGTCTTTGGTTACCTGTCTGGGGTAACCTATCTGTGGTTACCAGTCTGTGGTTACCAGTCTGACTGTGGTTACCAGTCTGTGGTTACCAGTCTGTGGTTACCGGTCTGTCTGTTGTTACCAGTCTGTCTGTGGCTACCAGTCTGTGGTTACCAGTCTGTCTGTGGCTACCAGTCTGTGGTTACCAGTCTGTCTCTGGTTACCAGTCTGTCTCTGGTTACCAGTCTGTCTGTGGTTACCAGTCTTTCTGTGGTTACCAGTCTGTGGTTACCTGTCTGTCTGTGGTTACCAGTCTGTGGTTACCAGTCTGTCTGTGGTTACCAGTCTGTGGTTACCTGTCTGTGGTTACCAGTCTGTCTGTGGTTACCAGTCTGTGGTTACCAGTCTGTGGTTACCTGTCTGCACTTACCCGTCTGTGGTTACCAGTCTGTAGTTACCGGTCTGTCTGTGGTTACCGGTCTGTGGTTACCTGTCTGCAGTTACCAGTCTGTGGTTACCAGTCTGTCTGTGGTTACCAGTGTGTCTCTGGTTACCGGTCTGTGGTTACCAGTCTGTGGTTACCTGTTTGCGGTTACCTGTCTGTGGTTACCAGTCTGTGGTTAACTGTCTGCCTGTGGTTGCCAGTCTGTGGTTACCTGTTTGCAGTTACCTGTCTGTGGTTACCATTCTGTGGTTACCTGTCTGCAGTTACCAGTCTGTGGTTACCAGTCTGTCTGTGGTTACCAGTCTGTGGTTACCTGTCTGCAGTTACCGTCTCGGGTTACGTATGTAACCCTGGTTCCCCGAGAAGGGGAACGAGAGACTGCGTCGGTTACGACACTATGGGAACGCCTCTAGGCGAAGCAGGTCTGAACGTGAATGAAATCACTCCAATCCTATTGGCCTGTTGCTAGAACGGTAAGGTGTGACGGAATAACCGGAGGAGTATAAAGCACACCTGTACACACTCATCATTAGCTTAAACTATGAAGCAGGCGCTTCAGGCGGGGAGAGAGGTGCGGCGGACCGACGCAGTCTCTCGTTCCCCTTCTCGGGGAACCAGGGTTACATACGTAACCCGAGACGTTCCCCTTCGAGGGAACTCGAACTGCGTCGGTTACGACACTATGGGAACGAGATACCCACTAAACCGTGCCGAAAACCCCGCCTGCCCCTGTGTGCAATAAAGTGGCACTACTAAGAGGAGAGCGCACGAGTGCCAGGTGCCGAAGGAAGGTCAAGACTGTAAAACCGAATGAATGTGTGCGGAGTGGCCCAGCCAGCCGCTAAACAACATCCTGCAAGAGGCCCCGGAAAGGAGGGCTCGAGAGGCCGCCTTGCCTCTGGTAGAATGAGCCCTCACAGCCACAGGTGAAGGCAAACCGCGCACCTGATAGGCCAGGGAAATAGTCTGAACAATCCAGTTGCTAATAGTATGTTTGGATGCAGGGAGCCCAGCCCTGGGAGACCCAAAACACACTAGCAGCTGGTCAGCCTTCCTCCAACGGGAGGACCTCGAGTGTAAATACTCAGTGCTCTGACAGGGCAGAGCAGATGAAGTCTCCCGTCCTCCGCCGTCACATGAGGTGGAGGATGAAATGCCTGCAGCACTGTGGACCCTGCCGCACAAGAAGGCACTTTAGGGATGTATCCTGAACGAGGGTGCAGGATAGCCCTAATATTCCCCGGGGCAAACTCCAGGCTTGCGGGGAAACCGAAAGCGCTTGGAGCTCCCCCACCCTCCTCAGAGAGGTGATAGCAAGGAGAAAGGCCATCTTGAGGGTCAAGTGCTTAGCCTCAGCTGACTCCAGGGGTTTGAAGGGGGCCTCAGCCAACGCCCCAAGAACCACTGCCAGATCCCAAGTGGGAACCTTGGACCGAGTCGCAGGTCTCATCCTCCGGGCACCACGGAGGAAAAGTACAACCAAGGGAAGTTTCCCCAAGAACCCCTCCCTCAGAGGGGTGTGGAAAGATGAAATAGCTGCCACGTACACCTTGAGGGTGGAAGGGGAAAGACCAGCAGAGAACCGGTCCTGGAGGAACTCAAGTACCTGAACCACCGGGCAGGTAACAGGGTCCACCGACCGCTCCCTACACCAAGTGGAGAAAACACTCCACTTCAGGCCGTACATCCTCCGTGTGGACGGGGCCCTGGAGCTCAGGAGTCTCGACTGCTCCGGCTGTTAGACCCGCCTCTAGGTACTGTGCCCCCTCAGGGGCCAGACCCACAGTCGCCATATGGCGGGGCAAGGGTGAAGAACCCGGCCCTGCGCCTGGGACAGCAGGTCTCTCCTCAGAGGGACCCGCCACGGCGGGCCGTCCAGGAGCGACATGATGTCCGAGAACCACACCCGGGTTGGCCAGAACGGGGCTACGAGCAGTAGGCCGACATAGTCCTGGCGGACCCGCTCCAGAACCCCGGGAGCAGAGCGACTGGGGGAAAAGCGTACAGACGTAGCCTCGGCCACGAATGTACCATGGCGTCCAGACCCAACGGGGCTGGAGGAACGAGAGAAACCATAGCGGGCAGTGCGTAGTCTCTTGAGACGCAAACAGATCGTCTATGGGGCTCGAACCACTTCGGGGTGAAGTCTCCATTCCCCGGGCCTCAGCCCCTGCCTCAACAGCAGGTCTGCTCCCTGATTCTGCGTCCCCAGGAGATACATCGCCCTGAGCGATAGTAACCTCTGCTGGGACCACAGGAGAATCTGACGCGCCAGTCTGTCCAGAGGGCGCGAGCGCAGACCGCCCTGGTGATTCAGATAGGCCACCACCGCTGTGTTGTTCTCCTCGGAGCGAACCAGGACGTGGTGGCCTTGGAGATCGGGCAGGAAACTCCTTAGAGCCTGGAACACCGCCAACATCTCGAGACAGTTGATATGCCACTCGGATCGATGCACCTGCCAGGATCCCCTTGCAAAGCGGCCGTCCATGACCGCGCCCCAGCCCGTGAGGGAGGCGTCTGTCGAAAGAACCAGCCGCGACAAGACCCTCCCAGCACGGGCCCCTGGGACAGGAACCAAGTTTCCTTCCAAACTGATAGGGAACGAAGACACTTGTGCGTAACCCAAACCAGACGGAGAGGATTCCCCTCGGGGAAAAACCCTTGTTCCTTAGCCACCACTGCAGGGGTCTCATGTGCAGCAGTCCAGATGGTATTACGCTGGACGCAGCCGCCAGGAGACCCAACACTCGTTGAAAGTGTTTCATAGTGATGGCGTGGCCTAACTTCACCCCTTTCACGGCAGCCAATATGGTGTCGACACGTGCCGGAGACAATTGTGCCCGCATCGTTGTCGAATCCCATGCAACCCCTAGGAACGTAGCCCGTTGGGTGGGCGCCAGCACGCTCGTCTTTGCGTTGAGCCTCAGCCCTAAACGCCGCAGACGAGCCAGAACGACATCTCGATGCCGAACTGCCAACTCTCGAGACTGGGCTAGGATGAGCCAGTCGTCGATGAAGTTGAAATCCGGATGCCCCGGAGCCTCAGCGGGGCCAGTGCTGCATCCATACACTTGGTGAATGTGCTAGGGGAAGTGCCAGGCCGAATGGAAGAACCCGATACTGGTAAGCCACACCCCCGAAGGCAAACCTCAAGAACTTCCTGTGAGAAGGACGGATGGAGACCTGGAAATAGGCGTCCTTTAGATCTATCGTGACGAACCAATCCTCAGATTGGATGTGCGTCACGGTGGCGGGGATGATGAGCATCTTGAACCTGAATCTCCTCAGAGACCGGTTAGAACCCGCAGATCCAAAATAGGGCACGCAGCCCTCCGTCCTTCTTGGGGACTATGAAGTACCGGCTGTAGAACCGGCGTCTCTGTCTGGGGGGGAGACACGTTCCACGGCCCCTTTCCTCAGCAGAGTACAAACTTCCTGTCCCAACACCGGACCTTGCTCCGGGCGGACCACAGTCCAAACCACCCCCTCTCTTCTGTTGAATTTGGAGGGCGGGTTTTGAACTGTAGTCGATACCCATCTATGGCAGTGCGCAGGACCCGCGGAGAAATGTTCGTCAGGCTCCGCCAAGCGTCTGCAAAGTCTGCCAACGGAACCAGCCCCTCGGGGCTGGTGGTCGGTGTCTCGTGTGATCTTCTGGTGGACCCCTGAAGCCCCAGAACGGCAGGGGGGAGCCGCCGAAGATCCACGGTGAGTGAGTCGGGATGCCGTCCGCCTGCAGACCCTCGGGGCAGGCAGTACGGCGCGGACTCGGTGGTGGCAGGTGCGTCCTGAACGTGTAAACGGCGGGATAACATCACCTGTTGCCACGGCGGAGGGGACCTCGGTCGGCCTCCGGGGGGGGTGGGGGGGGTGCGGGAGGGGAGAAAGACTCCCCTACCCCGGTCTTCCCTGAGCTCCGTCGGGACTGGATGACGGTCCTCAGATCGCGTCTCTCAGACGGCTGAGGGTGAGAGCGCCGTCTCGTTGCCCCAGCTCCTCGGGGGGCCCCCCGAGAAGCGACACTCTGCTTCCCTCCTCTCCGTAGGAGCTCGTAGAGGGAAGGGACCTACGCCTGGCAGCCTCAGCTGCCTTGGGTCCAGACCGGTGAGGGAGGTACTGGCGGAACGCTTCGCACTGCGTCTAACGCTTCGTGGTTCTGCGAAGCTCCGCCAGATCTTCCTCGGAGGGACCCCCCCTCTGAACCATCTCCTGTAGCAGGTTGGCTTGGTAGGCTTGAAGCACCGTGGTGTGCAAGCTCGCACCTGCCTGGCCCGCTGCCATGTACGCCTTCCCCACAAGCGTGGATGTGGTGCGACATGGTTTGGATGGTAATGCCGGCTTCTCCAGGGAGGACGCAAGTCGAGGGGAGAGATAGCTCGCAAGCTCATCCTCCACCCGAGGCATCCTCCCATAACCACGGTCCCTAACCCCCATCACATTACTGTAGTTCAGTGATCGGGGTGTGGAAAGCCATGTAGAGAAGGGTCTGCCCCATGATTTACTCATCATGTAAATCAGGAAGAATGGCAGAGACCGGCGTGGAGGTGGCGTGTGGTGCTTAAGAAACCTTTCATCAAGCTACCACTAGCCTGTGGTGTCTGCTCCTCCCGTGGCCAGTTGATGTTGAGCTTAGCCACGGCTCTAGTCACCACCTCCAGCAGCACGTCATAGTCGGGCGCGGCCAGATGACGCCGCCCCGACACCCGGAAGTCATCGTCCACTGCGCTGAGCACATCCGCCTCCTCGGAGTCGGATTGCTGCAGCGTCTCCGGATCCAAAACCGCGAGCGGGAGAAGCCGAAAACGGGCTCCCGAACGAGGAAAGGAAGCGTCGGAGCCAGCGGATGAAGGTCGGGAAAAAGCCTCAGCCGTCCCGAAATCCTCCGACAGATCACGCTGTGAACCCATGAGTGAAGCCGCCGGGCCGCCTCAGCGGCCGCAGGGCCCCGCCACGGGGAAAACACATCCGGCTATCCTCGGAAAGAGAGCCATGCTGTACCTCAGTACCCGCACGGAAAGGGCTTCGCAACGGGCGCAGGCAGCCCCCTCGAGAGCTGCCCGTGCGTGCTCCATCCCCAAACATGAGACACACATCTCATGAGAATCTCCATCCGTGATGTACCGAGGGCAAGAAAAAACACACCTTCTGTACATCTGGTTGCCGGACATGCTGGTAGACTTCTTCTTCAGGTAAGACATACTGCTTGTAGGACTGGAGCTTTCTTCAAACAACATACAGAGCGCCTGCTGAATAGAAAAAAGCTAATGATGAGTGTGTACAGGTGTGCTTTATACTCCTCCGGTTATTCCGTCACACCTTACCGTTCTAGCAACAGGCCAATAGGATTGGAGTGATTTCATTCACGTTCAGACCTGCTTCGCCTAGAGGCGTTCCCATAGTGTCGTAACCGACGCAGTTCGAGTTCCCTCGAAGGGGAACTGTCTGTCTTTGGTTACCAGTCTGAGGTTACCAGTCTGTCTGTAGTTCCCTGTCTGTGTTTACCAGTCTGTCTGTGGCTGCCTGTTGGAGTTTTTGTTTTTTATTTTATTTTTTTTACTTTTTACAAATAACCATGTAATTGGCACTACAAATAAATTAAAACAATAAGCAGATACTGAAAGTATTTTATGTGTGGATGCACTAAAGAGGCCATATTTGTCTGACTGCTGGTAGAGGGTTTCTGCCCGAAACGTCATTCAAAATCAAAACTATTTACAGATTAAATTTACAGGCTTCTCAAGATGGCCCACCAAGGCCCTGTCCTGTCTGTGGTTACCAGTCTATCTGTGGCTGCCTGTGTGAGGGGTTTTTTTTTCTTTTTTTTTTTACAATTAACCATGTAATTGGCACTACAAATAAATTAAAACTATAAGCAGAATACTGAAATATTTGTGTGGATGCACTAAGAGGTCATATTTGTGTGACTGCTGGTAGAGGGTTTCTGCCTGAAACGTCATTCAAAATCAAAACTATTTACAGATTAAATATATCATACACATATCATCTTATACAAAGATACAAGGAGAGGAGTAGATTATTTTCTTTATTTAAACAAAAAATATATAAAATATTATATATAATATAAAAAATGTATGCCTTATTTAAACTATATAAATATATTGCTTTTAAAATTAATCAGGCCATTGGCACTACAATTAAATAAAACAATAAGCAGATACAGAAACGATTTCAATTGAATGTTAATGTTATAACTAAAGAGGCGATATTTGTCTGACTGCTGAATGTAGAATTTAAAACTTCCTTTATGAACAAATCCATGCCTTCATTGAACTATAAAAAATCAGTCTCCTTCTTCCATGGGCTCATCTTCATCATCTGCAAAGTACTGGAGAAAAAAAAGTAAATAAAACTGCATATAAGGATGTGAATTTAATTGATTTTTAGTATAGACTATACATACGTTGTCATCTTCCTCAGGTAATTCAGGAGGAGGAGGATGAGGAGGAGGCACAGGCAGGTGGTGTTCCTCAACAGAGGTGACCCAGAGGTCACTTTCCTGCAAAATGGCACAATACAACAGTTGTTAAACCTGACTGATGCATCACAATTCACAAATATACAATAAACAATACACTGAGATGCCCCCAACTCCAAAATTCCAGCCAGTGATATAGCATTCACTGCCCTGTTTGATGTAATTCCACACTGATATTTCAATGCACACTATTCATTGAAATAGCAGTATGGAATTATTTAAACAACAATGCTGAGAGCTATATAATTAGGTTGAATGACAATTTTGTAATATATGAAATCCTGGCGTGGTTGCTGTGCTGAAACTGTAAAGGAAAAGTGTAAAAGCTACTTTCATCTCATCCTATTAGGCACAAAGTATTTAAATTAAAATACTCAGAGTGCACTATGGGAAATATCAAAAGACTTATTTGGCAACACAGTTGTCCACATTATTTAGTCACAAGAGAGCCCAATGTTTCATTGAAAAATATCCAATGACATGTCAATAATTTATGCATGGTGTAAACATACAGATTTACAAATTTATTTAAGGCATACTTACTGGACTGAAGTCAGTGCCATCTTCCACTCCACTTTTGTCAGCCATTATCTGAAAAAGATGCTCTGTTGAAGACAACTTGTAGAAAGGAAAGGCAAATACATAGCATGCCGTTACAAGCTGCGGTTCAAAGATTCAAATCTTTTTTTACAATAGTACAGTCTAATTTGTGTGATGCCACGCCCGTTTCTTGCATTTGTAGTTTCCCCCTAGATTTGAATGAAAATTTCAGGGAATGTGTCAGGCACACTTACCAAGTGAAGAAGTCAAACGCTGACAGAGAACAGAAGGTCTGCAGGTGATCACAGTGAAGTGTTTTTGCTGGATCGACTACAGAGATTAGCAGTAATTGTTGCTATCTTCTATGTTTTTTACTATTTACTTTGTAGGGTACCCACCTACTATATCCTTAGTACACACACATTATATATATATATATATATATATATATATATATATATATATATATATATATATATATATATATATATATGTGTGTGTATATGTGTGTGTATATATATATATACATATATATATATATATATATGTGTGTGTATATGTGTGTGTGTATATATATATATATATATATATATGGTCAGGTGACAAGGGGAGAGTCCCTGAGATAGATTAATGCTTTGTTCAGATATCGAAAGCTACTGTCTGTCTAAAGTGATAAAATGTCATCTGTTAGGATGCCCCAGCCATGATTTGAATTGTTTGCGTTTCACACATTTCACGCTTAATTTTGATAACTGATAGATTCTTTTGGAATTATTTTTTTTATAGAAGAAGTTATCTTTCTTTGTTTTTCACTATATTTTTTGGTACCAATTTGCTTTTGGTTTAGCTTTAAGGTGACAGGTAAAGACCTACTTCAGGAAAGTGCAGCCTGCCCCAGGATGTGAGGCCAGGGGCAACCATTAAGGGATACCTGGTGGACATCAGGAGGTTCATGGCTTTCAGATTGACAGCAATGAGCTACGGATCAAGTAAAGATGTACTTGAGAGTGGACTTGATGCCACAATATTGTTCGAGGGTTCACAGGGAATCCAGACAAGACTGCCCCCGCCTGAGTTTAACAACATGTTGTATATTAACGTATCCCAGCCAGAAGCTGGAAGTTACACTGAATCCACTTTATTGTATTGTCTTTAGATGTTTTAACAGTAAAACAAAACTAAAAGTTATGTGGGTTGCTACTGTTTGCCCTATAACTCTTACCTGACTCCACATTTGTCCCTTCATATTAATAAAAGTTCTTAATCATGCTGTACAGTTTTCCCTTCAGTTTAATATAATACAAGGAGAAGAAATGAATTTTACATGTTTTATTGCAAATCAAACAAGAATTATGTGAGATATGTTAAATTCAATATTATATTGCCATTTCCAGACAGTTAAATAATACAAATGCTATTACCTTGAGACGGGACATTTACAAAGGATTGATATCTTCAAAAAAGAAATATTAAAATAATAGTTTTTTTAAACAAGTGATGTGTATACAAAGTATTTAACACATAAAACAAAACTTTTGGCTTTTATAGCTGACATGCAACATCAGGTTCAGCTGGAGGTAGGAAGACAGAGCTGTAGTTCCTGGTCCCAGTCACACAAAAGGAAACTTAACCTAGCGGTAGAGAATGCTTCCCTAGGCTGAGGGTATGGTGGTGACGAAAGGGACAAGCATTTGTGTCTGGGGCAAGGCTCTTGGGGTGGCACTTAAGAGGGGGAAGGGCTGGAGTTTGTGTTCCCACAGTGCTTGCACCCCATGGTCTGTTTGGGTGCTGGTAGACGGCCCATGGAGCCAAATTCGAGTCCCTACAAAAGAAGTGAGGAGTGTCCTTTCGCCGCTGCAGTGTTTTCGCCATCCATGGCATTCCATGGTCCCGGTATTTTTCTAATGACCGGGAGTATGCCAGAGACCGTCTCTCTATCTCTGTGCATACTTGCAGGGTTCTGGTGGCGATCTCAGACATTGGGAAAGGTTTCTCTGCTCCTAGGTGGACCTGTAAAAAGTCTTTGAAGTTCCACCAGATCTTCTTTCCACCCCTAATGTCCCTGAACTTGATGGCTGGGAAGAAGTGAAGCTTCTCTGCAATGAACCCCTGCAACAGATAGTCCTCAACAGACTTTCCTGCCTTCTGCACCAGCTGGCGAGCACGGTGAAAGGTGTTAGGGACAGGAAATGAGTTTTTCGTTGCAAGGTCCTTGGATAGACTCTCCAGACTCATAGCACCTACCAGCTTGCCAGGTGGAGAGTCGGAGCTGAAAGATGACATCGGGATGTTTACATTCCTTCTGTACAGGTCGCCAAGAAGCACACAAATTAGCGCCGCGCCAATGACAGCTGGTACTGCCTCCAAGGTCTGGCACAGAGGCCA
>NW_024040665.1:0-34965 GCF_014851395.1 Micropterus salmoides | reverse complement strand
TGGAATTAGATACAGTATGTAGTATGTGCAAGAGGATTAGGATCTAGGATTAGATTTTTTAAATTCTGAGATTAAAGTCAGAATTCTGAGAAAAAAGTCAGAATTCTGAGATTAATGTATATGTGCAGGCCTCTGTAAAGATGTGGCAACCACAGTCTCTAATTTCCATTTTGCAGTGACTGTATTTCACTCACATGTAACAGAAATATAGTTTCTAATGTTTAGTACAGAATCTAATCTTGAGTGCAGTTTCTAATGTTCAGTAGCTTCAGACAATTTAGACAGTCTAACTGTACCGGAAGTTGTATATTGTATATTGTTGTTGGTAAGCGGTGCTCACTTGAACACCACAGGGCTTTGACCAAAGCGTCAACATGTAACGAATCGGGAGTGAAACTGTGTTGCACTGAGATGAGATTGTTTTGGACATGTCTACAAACACTGGCCCTTAAGGTTAGGCACACACCCTTGTGATGCTAGATTTGGGATAAGTGGCTTTGGGGTGGGCTGTCAATACCTTTAAGATGCCTTTAACAACACTGTTGTGTTGTTTGGTGTGTGTATGGGACACATTGTATGCCTGGGATTAGACAAGACATTCTGTAAACTCTATTTTGGACTAAAACAACCTGACTGACTGAGGAATACTAAATGTCTCCACACAGAAAATGTATACAGCATACAGTTTTTTGCATTGCATGCATTTATTTGGCTGAAAAAAATATTTTAGATGTCTTTCAAAGGAGCTACTCAACATTAGACATTGTGTTCCCATTCTTGAATTCTGTATAGAGAATCGGGTACACTTTGTGAAAAATTAGATTCTATGTTTAGAAGATTTAGACAATTGGATTTCATTCTTGGAGTCAAATTAAAAAATACGATTTCATCTTTGGATTCTAACATACTACATCTGTAAAACTAAAAGCATTCTACCTGAACAGGAAGATTGTTTAGACACATAAAAAAAATGCATTAAATTCTTTATAAAAACAGCTTTGTGTGAATTTGAAACATTCTGTCTCCTGAAAGAATGGTGGAAGCAAACCCCCGAAACATAACTTTCCTTTCAGAATTTTTACATGGTTCACAAAAAAAGTCTTTGTAAGTTTAGCACTCAGTTTCTGGTTAAAAGATGCTATTCAAGTTTCCTGTAGCATATATTGTGACTCCTATGCCTTTATCCTTTAGGTCGCTGCAGTTTATTACCTTTTTCTATTCCCCGTCCAAGTAACAGACTACAGACATTATTTGTAATAGCAAACAATCTTTATTGAACTTGTGTGTATAGAACCCTTTCCTGATCTCAAGGCATCAAATACCAATATTTCAGAACGAATTACAAAGCGTCTGTATTTGGTGGTGGGGGCTGTAAATTTCATTTTGATGTCTTTAACAGTGTTTTTTTTCTTGTGTGTGTGTGTGTGTGTGTGTGTGAGACAGAAAATTAGGACTCCACTTGGATGGCAGGAAGTGGAGCCACAAAAGGAGCTTTACACACTCGCTTCGGCTTGAGAAGCAAAAGAGTCCTGTTCAGTGAAATATGGGTGTATCAAATTGGTATTTTTTGTTGTAAAGATGAAATCTGGTGAAACACTCTGTCCTGTGACTGATCTGTGTAAAACAACAGAAAGTGAGTTAAATTTGACTCCAAAAGGTCTCTGGAAGCCATCAACTCAGCGTGTACAGGCTAAAACAGCCTGCTTCTACCTTTTAGAGGCATTCATGTAGAAATCTCTACATGAGTCCTGTTCAGTGAAATACGGGTGTATTATTTTGATATTTTTTGTTGTAAAGGTGAGATCTGGTGAAACACTCTGCCCTGTGACTGATCTGTGTAAAACAACAGAAAGTGAGTTAAATTTGACTCCAAAGCACAACAGGTCACTGGAAGCCATCAACTCAGTGTGTACAGGCTAAAACAGCCTGCTTCTACCTTTTAGAGGCTTTCATGTAGAAATCTCTGAGTTGAGCTCCAAATGGCTTCAAACTTACCGAGAAAACTTACAGAGACAACACCATCAAGAATATTGAATCTCAACCTTCTGCCGCCTTTCCCAAGCTAGTTTCTTTCAGGGGCCACATAGGGGCCCCAAATCACAACAGCTCAAATCAGCGTGCCACACCCATCATACAGTTGTATTTTGGTATTAAAACTCCATTTAGAACTTATTAGGTGGCTGTTAGCTCATAAAGTCCACAAAAGGAGCTTTACACACTCGCTTAGGCTTGAGAAGCAAGAGAGTCCTGTTCAGTGAAATATGGGTATATCAAATTGGTATTTTTTGTTGTAAAGAAGAAATCTGGTGAAACACTCTGCCATGTGACTGATCTGTGTAAAACAACAGAAAGTGAGTTAAATTTGACTCCAAAGTCCAACAGGTCACTGGAAGTTTGTGGTATAATAGATTTAGTTCTTGGAATTAGATTCAGTATGTGGTATGATAGATTGTGTTCTTGGAATCAGGTCACATTTGTTTTATTAGAATTAGGATGCAGTTTTTGGTATGACAGATTGTATTCTTGAAATCAGGATAGGGTTTGTGGAATGAAAGATTGGGTTCTTGGAATTAGAGGCTGTGTTCGAAACGGGCTAAAGTGCTCCCAGCGAGCAAGAAGTCGTCTAGAATACGTCTGAAAGACGTAATTGTTAGACATCCAGAAGACGTCCTCACAGGAGCCAGAATGAAAGTTTTTTATACGTCTTTTCAGGATGTTGTTTAGACGTCAATTAAAGACGTGCTACAGACGTAATTGTTAGACATCCAGAAGACGTCCTCACAGGAGCCAGAATGAAAGTTTTTTATACGTCTTTTCAGGATGTTGTTTAGACGTCAATTAAAGACGTGCTACAGATGTAATTGTTAGACATCCAGAAGACGTCCTCACAGGAGCCAGAATGAAAGTTTTTTATACGTCTTTTCTGGACATTGTTTAGACGTCAATTAAAGACGTACTACAGACGTAATTGTTAGACATCCAGAAGACGTCCTCACAGGAGCCAGAATGAAAGGTTTTTATACGTCTTTTCAGGATGTTGTTTAGACGTCAATTAAAGACGTGCTACAGACGTAATTGTTAGACATCCAGAAGACGTCCTCACAGGAGCCAGAATGAAAGTTTTTTATACGTCTTTTCAGGATGTTGTTTAGACGTCAATTAAAGACGTGTTACAGATGTAATTGTTAGACATCCAGAAGACGTCCTCACAGGAGCCAGAATGAAAGTTTTTTATACGTCTTTTCTGGACATTGTTTAGACGTCAATTAAAGACGTACTACAGACGTAATTGTGAGACATCCAGAAGACGTCCTCACAGGAGCCATCTAAAGGCAGAATAAATATTAGACACGTTTTCTTTAGTAGAAATGCCAAAGACTGTTAAGACCCATACTGACATGAAAATCCCATCTGTGAATATTTGGTAGGATCTAACTTTAAAAAATGTTTACTTCAAAATAGTTGCAGAGTTAGTTCTGAGAAAAACCCAGTTACTTAATGGTTGTCGTGTCATGAAACTGCATCTTATCAATATAATTTTAATAAACTGCCTAGTATTTTCCTGTAAACCAAACTGATCACTTGAAGAAATCAATGATTTAAATCTCAAAACATATTTTTATTACTAATTTTACCCAAACTTAAAACCAGAACATTAAAGTATAAATTAACACAATAAAACTGTATTACTGCCAGAACAGTAAAGTTATAAATAAAAGTACTATAAAATGTTGTTAAAACAGTAAACAATTAACAAACTATGGCTGCTATTAGGTCCACAATATATTTATTTGTAGCCACCACCCCCGACTCTCCCGGGAGCATGTTTCAAATGATCGGCTGCAGCAGACTTTATTTGGGCCTCTGTAGCAGCTGGGTCCCATTTCATGACAGCAGCTAAAATCAAAGCAAAAACATGCACATGAAAAATAAATAACAAACGCCACTGTTGTGGTCTATCTTGCAGCACAGATACATAGTATACATAGATGAAAATTTGAGTACTTGATTAAATGAAATAGTTATTAAATCAAGTCAAGTTACATCAAGCCTGATATTCAACATTCCACACACACATACATATACATATTATACACACTTTTTTTTAAATTGCCATAATATGAAGCTTACCTTTTATTGCTGAAAACAATTTCTTGTCTTCAATTCCAATTTTATCCTTTTTGCCCTTCCCCTTCATATTAAAAAAGGTCATCAGCTGATTGGTGAAGAGCCTAAATCCAATACAAGACAAAATTAATATGCAATTATTACTTACACACACACACACACACACACACACGTAGCATGGTGACCGCAGGCTGCGTTTTTTCGGCAGGAATTCAAAATAAATGACAAAAAATCGTCAGCCTTACTGTGCGTTCACTGTGCCCAAGTACACAGTCCTGCTCCTTACTTAAAACATCAACTAAACCAAACCCCCAAATGAAGCACCAAAGGAAAAAAAAAATGGGGACACAAGAAAACCAAAGCAGAGCTGAACTAACATGAAAAACTGTTCTGGTCAGATGTCTAAAGACCTGTGTCTGTTAAAGTTAATGTGTAAATAAATACCTGTCCATCACTTTGTGCGTGCAGTCCTTTACATCTTTCCCCCCGACTCTTTCCAGCTGACAAACCTGCAAATATATCAAGGGTAAAAAATTGAGAACATTGTACGGATAGAGAAAAAAGTTCAACCAGTGTGGTCCAATTGTTTGCTGCCTTGAAAAACTGTCAATTTTGAAAATTATGTGTCTAGTCTTGAGATAATTGAATGATTTGTTTAACTCTAATATCACATACTTTCCAACACATTGTATCAGCAGGTAAAATACAAAATTCAGATAGAATTTGCTAGAACGATATTGAAATGTATCAATATGAGCTGTATTACTGTGTTTCATATATCTTCTGGCACAAAATGCCGACTGCAGTCAGTGGTGTGTCTCCTTATAACGCAATTAACACGCCTAATCTTTCGGACCCGAATCACCCTGACTGACTCGCAGCTTGGCACACAACAAAAACTCTACTCTCTAAGTACACTAAAGTTTGATCAGAAAGAAAAATTGTATTATAATAAACTAAACTTAAGTTACCTAAGAGATCACCTACGCTGCAGATGTGTACTGAAGTGAAAAGCGGAAATGATTAGACCTGTTTGTCGGTTAGAACGCTAGCGCACCGCATAAACCCCCTATTGGAAGAGGTTGAAAAATATTTTACCAAGGTTTCAAATTTGTTTTTCTCCAGAAAAGAAGCCTCCTCCCTCTCGAACTCTTCCAAGGTGTCGATCTTGCTTATATCAATCCCAGAGTTAGGTAAGGTCCTCTGGAGTTTTTTGACCTCATCAGTGAGAGTCACCAGCTTTGTTACCACTATTTTCTGGAATTCTGGCAATAATGAGAAATTAAGAAAAAAATGATTACTCACTATAATCATGGTTCTCTGGTAACAGCAAGGCATTTCAGCCTTTCAGTAAAAGAGTGCTCTCTAGCAATCCCAGAAAAATGAATGACTATTCAATTAGTTACTTAAAGGTGGGGTAGGTAGAAATTTTCTATAAAACTTTTTCCCAAATTTGTTTAAACTGTCTATATATACCAATACATACTTAAAATGTAAGTACTCTGAAAAAGAAAGTATACAAATCGAGTGTCTGTAGTCCTCTCAGTGCTGTAATAAACACAGCTCATTATTTCCAACCGGGACGAAAGAAGTGATAGGCTCAGCGGCTGTTACTCTGCCTCGCTACCATGGGTACCAGCACTGCTGCGTAAGAGCTGCCCACATGCCCGCACACGTTTGCTCAAGGATTGGAAGAGGCACTGAAGCTTGGAAGAATCACAATTATGGCAGAGCAAGAGCAGTCAAAATTCCCAGTTACCTGCATATACAGTCAGCGAAGGAAAACCGGGCAAAAAAGGAAAACAGTATTTGAAAAGGCTATGACCCAAAAGTCTTTGGATAAAGCAAGAAGTCAGACGAGAGTCAATATCGGCGGGGCTTTCCAGCCGTGGCGACAACTGACATTGCTTTCGTGGAAGCTTTTACATGTAAAACACCATATATGTTATGAATCTTACACGAAATTCACCTTCATCACAGTGTAACTGATGGTAACGTGAAAACGTGTATCAATGCAACCTTTTTTTAGTTTTTACGTTACTAGCTCGTTACTGAATCAAACTCAATATATTTTAAACTTCACCATTACCAGTATCGATATGCTAGCTTGATAGTGAGTACTACCAGCCATGTTAGTTGTTTATATTAATAATGATAAAGTTAGGCATTTAATTACATGTGATTCTGACATGATGTCATGCACTGCTCCTCTCCGCGGCGCTGGTAAACGCGTCCTCTAGCTGAGCGCGGTCGGCAGCGCGCGTTCCTGTGTTTTGGGGGCGTGGCTTTGTTAGGATCCCAGACGGGAGGGGTGGGGGTGAATGAAATAATGAGCTGTGTTTATTGCAGCACTGAGAGGACTACAGACACTCGATTTGTATACTTTTTTTTTCTTTTTTCAGAGTACTTACATTTTAATTATGTATTGGTAAATATAGACAGTTTAAACAAATTTGGGAAAAAGTATTTTTAGAAAATTTCTACCTACCCCACCTTTAATACTTTATTCAAAGGGAAACCTTAACCCTGTATTTGACAAATCAGTTTTATTAAAGAACAATTTTATTAAGAGATGGTTCTAGACCAAATGTCATAAATGGCAAAGCAACAAGATGAAAACCTGAAGTCTGATTTACCAAACAGTTACAAAGAGAATGCAATGTTATAATACATATTAGTCTGGGTTTCACATGAAAATATTTTTGTACTTACTCGCTTCTGACAGGGGGAATGTGGTTGGCACAGCCCTATTGTAAATGGGCCTTGCATGCGAAAGACCTAAGCAGGAAAGAAAAAAGTGTGTGAAGCAATCAATATGTTTAGAACATATGTGCAATCTGCCTCATTGAGTGATACAACCAA
This sequence comes from Micropterus salmoides, assembly GCF_014851395.1. NCBI lineage: Eukaryota > Metazoa > Chordata > Actinopteri > Centrarchiformes > Centrarchidae > Micropterus > Micropterus salmoides. Next base: position 27,975 of record NW_024040665.1, on the reverse strand, counting down.
TGACATTCACCATCTAAGGACCTGCTCTCCATGGCTTGGGACCTGGGTACACCTGAGAAACCCAAACCACCAACATTAGTCAGTCCAGTAGCAATAGTATTCCTCATGCTAATCTGATATTCAATAAGACAAGCCAAATGTAACTGGCAATACTCACGACCACTTGAACTGTCCCGGCCCACGGACCTAGACCTGGACGAACCTGTGCAACCCAAACCAATAGTCAATAGTGTTAGTTGCCTGCATCCTGATTGATAATCTAACAATGAAATGTTAAACTCACCACTGGTTGACCTGTTGCGGCCCGCAGACCTGGGTGAACCTAAACACGCAGAGCAGAACCTTCAGTCAGTCATGATCAATAGTCCTAGTGACTTGCCTGCAATATTCAGCAATGAAATGTATAAACTCACCACTGGTTGACCTGTCGCGGCCCGCAGACCTGGGTGAACCTAAACACGTAGAGCAGAACCTTCAGTCAGTCATGATCAATAGTCCTAGTGACTTGCCTGCAATATTCAGCAATGAAATGTATAAACTCACCACTGGTTGACCTGTCGCGGCCCGCAGACCTGGGTGAACCTAAACAACGTAGAGCAGAACCTTCAGTCAGTCATGATCAATAGTCCTAGTGACTTGCCTGCAATATTAGCAATGAAATGTTAAACTCACCACTGGTTGACCTGTCGCTGCCCGCAGACCTGGGTGAACCTGAGCAAAAATGTCAGTCAGTCATGATCAGTAGTAGGGCTGCACAATTAATCGCATTTTTATCAAAATGGCAATATGAACGAATTGTGATGCTGCAGAGACATCCTGGCCTACAAATCGTATCCTACAGTGTAAAGGGAAAATCTTTGTTTGGTACAGATCCTCTTCCTCCTTAAAATCTTTTAAATATTTTACAATGAGAGTAATGATACAAAAATTATCATTCCCTCCAATATCACAATTGCAATATCAGTCAAAAAAATTGCAACTAGATATTTTCATTCATTTCTTACATCTTGTGATCACAGTAGTGATTACCTGCATGCTGATTTGGTATTGTAACAATAAAAAGTAAACTCATCAGCAGGGCAGTTGGAACGAATTCTTAAAGTCAAATATAATTTGAATAGTAAAAAAAACAGTACTATTTAAATCCTAAAATTACAAAATGCTTTTCTCATGTCACGTTTGATGAACAATTCAAGTTAGCGAGAGTGAGAAACACAAGGCAATGTGAGGTCTTTAGATGTACCGAGTAATGTTAGTACAGGAGGAGTGACAGGCTGCGGGATTCGTAAGGATGGGAAATAGCTTTAACATTAACTTTAAAATTGTCATTCACCGAGCCAAAATGCTTGTTATGCTTAGCTGTGAGCTTCATGGAGACAGCTAAAGTTAATGTTAGCTGCCCTACAGCTGTCAGTTAGCTTCGACTTCATATATTACGTAATAGCTGTATTCTCAGGAACATCACAATCAGCAAGAAACACAAGGTGTTAACTCACTTAAATGGTATGACTTATAAATGGTTGTATTTCGGTTATGTAAATTATTCTGTAAAATATTAAATCTTTGAACATTTGTTTGCCGAACTCTCTCCTGCTCTTTTGTTACTATTTGATAACAACTATTGCTAGTTTTTAACGCTATTGTTAGTTTATGACAAATCTTTTCTGCTGTGCTTTCGAACATGCTTAAATTGTGCTAACTGAGCACCAGCCTTTGCAAGAGAGCCGCTTCAATACACTTGTTAGATATTGTATCATTACTGCGTTAACAATGCATAATAGTGAAATACAGGCTGCATTTGAGCAATAAATATTTGAATATTAAAAGAAAAATGAAATTTGAATGGTATTAAATTGGAAGATTGACAGCTCTACTCACCACTATTTGATCTGTCACGGCCCACTGACAACAAAGACAGACTTTGTTTAGTACAATCACAAATAACTTAAAATTTGAATCTGGTTAAAATGTGCATGGTCATCTAAGCAACAACTCACCATTTTTTGAAATTTTGATTGGTGGGGTGGGAAAGACTGGAATTATAGGACTGGCATCTTATCAGTAAATAAGGGGTATAAAACAAATTAACCTACAGTTAATTTATAACTTAATTTTGTTATTAAGCACAGGCAACCTTTCAATGCACATTAAATTAATGCCACAACATTTCTGTACCTCCTTTCCACTCCTCTTTATCCTCCCCCTCAGCAGACGCCTCACACAGGTCTGATCCTTTGAATATTAAAACACGTTACAGTTGACTGTTCCAAAAGACCCGCCCCCTTAGTTACTGTCGCCATGTACCAACAAGCTATGCCACTCTCATGTTCTCACACAGTTAAAAACACATCGCAGAGCAGAGAGGAGACTGACAACACGCTGACAGACAGGACAGACCAGGTTACTTTTGATATTAAACATATTAAACAAAGTCTCACCTTACAAATTTGGTCATTTTTTAAATAAATGTAAACAATAATTATCATTTTGTGGCTCTTTAATGTGTCGTGACAGATCGCTGTAGAGCAGGGGTGTCAAACTCGGTTCCTTGAGGGCCATAGCCCTACAGAGTTTAGTTCTAACACTGCTTCAACACACAAACACAGGCAGTTTTCAAATAAGCCTGAAGGACTTGATTAGCAGATCAGGTGTGTTTAATTAGGGTTGAAGCTAAACTCTGCCGGGCTGTGGCCCTCCAGGAACTGAGTTTGACACCCCTGCTGTAGAGCATCAATTAAAGCTGCTCGTGAATCGATCATCTCTCATTCTCGCATAAAAATGAATGAACATCAGAAGGAATGTTGTTTTAACCGCGGAAAGGCGTCAGTACACTCCGTTTCTCAAGTTCAAATCATCCCATGTTAATCTACTATCTCTCCTGACTGCTTTGTCGGAGAAAAAGGCAGATGGCGAAGTATGATTGGTCAGATCACCTGTTAATCAAGCTCCCTGCGAAGGGTCAATTGTAACATGAGTTTGCGTGTTTTCACTATTCAATCAATGATGGGGACATACCTTCAACAAAATCTTCAAAAGTTTTAGATTTTCTCTTTTGCACTACAACCTCTCCGTCTTCATCTTCATCTTCTAATTGTTCAGCATGGCTGGTGCATGTTCTTCACACTCACGGAGACTTTCTACAAAGACAGCATGCATGTCATCAAAGCTTATATAATCACATAACTTCTCAGAATTGCATCAAAATATAAGAGGTTACCTGAGGTAAATTTCACTTTCACCAATGGGAAAGTTTCCCAATCCTCCTTCGGAGCCACATGGTTGTCGAAACAATATTTTGCCCTCGTCTTTGGCCATCGAAGGGTTTTTTCAGCAACGTTCACCCAGGCATCAGGGATGGTCCCCTCCATCTCCTTCCCATTTTCATTCCACACAGCTCTGACGAAAAGCATAACCTGCAACAAAAAATAATATAATAAATAAATGAATGTTTATATATATATATATAAATATATCACATATATCACAATCGCGATGTCAAGAAAGACTATGAAACAAAGTACAAAGAAAACAGAGAAAATTACTGACTGCTCTTGACTAAAAAACTTTTGTAGCTTTAATAAGGATTAGTCTATATTTCATTTATAATTTATGCAGTGCAGACTGTTTGTTAACTGAATTCAGTTTGGTATCTGTCCAGCCTTAAGACAGTAGGGGCACAGGTAAATATGACATTTATTTTTTACTGTTGTACTATTAAGACAAATAACAAGCCTACAGTAATGTAAAGATGTCAATATTTTAAAAAATAAATAAAAATTATTTCAATTTGAAAACACAGTGCATTTAGTTGTTGCTTGTTTCTAGATTGAGTTGAGAAATACACATTTCATATATACATACCCAGTATATACTCAATGCATTTTATGACTTGCCAATCTTCAACATGAACGTTCAATGCCATGCCGCAGAGGAATCATGACAGAGCCATTGTTGAAAGATAGACAGGCTACTTTTCGTCCGAGGTCTGTTTCCTTGACTTCTTTTCTTTGAAATCTATGTCCATTCCCTATGTAAGCAATGTTCAAGAGCTTTGACGAACATGGTTTGTCAAACAGTGCGGCAGTGTGTCTCTGTTTTATCACATCGCAAACAACCGTCCCATCTCCCCTCCTCTCTTGAACAAAAGCAAACCTGTCATCGTCCAGAAGGAAGCAGCTGTCTCTCCTTTTTGTTGAAATGTACATTTGGGGCTTTGCTTTTGGCCCTGCACTGGAATTTCCCTGGGCATGTTCGATTTCGACCAGGCGTTTGGACACCTGCGCTAATGGATTTTGGCCAGTCCTGACCAATCTTTTGATCTGCTGCAAATAATTCTCATATGGAAAGCAACAAATGTCATTTAAAGAGCACCTGAAACGAGAGACATCTTCATGGATGTGTAACAGGGCATGCACATTGTACACAGAAAATGTTTTTCCATAGAGTGCAGGGCAGCTAGAGACAAAGTGCCTCATCAGTTCAGTAGAAAAATCCAAATAGGCAGCTCTTGTCCTGTCATCTGAGTCCAACATGATGGATACTGCCACGGTCAATGTCACAAAATGAGCATACAGCTGTGAGGAGACAGTATTTTTGAGAACTATGGGTCCCGTGTAAAGAAGAAACTGACGGAACTCTGTGGCTTTCCACCTGTCCAACTCCTGAAGGCCACGGGGCTGTCGCGCAAACTCGCTGGGCATCTGGCCTTGTAGCCCGTTCAGTTTTTGTGAGATTTCAATTTTCTGTCTCACAGAGAGCCTACACAGTTTTGGGCCTCTAGTCAGATACACCAACAGCCGCCTAACAACACCCAAGCAAATCGTATGCATATAGTCTAAAACAAAGGCACTGACACAGGGTATCCCGGCAGATATTAAAGGGCTAGACCCATTTTGATGGCGGGAATACTCTATCTGACTAAATGCTTCATCTGTGCGCAAGGTGGATGTCAGCTGATTAAAGACAACTCTTCTTTCGACATACTGGCCTTTCACTTGGCACCTCTCACAACTGTCATATGCAGTATGACCTTTAATGCATTTTAAATATGCTCTTGCCGGTGCATCACAGATAAAGGTACGAATATTTATGGCATACTTTTTCTCACAAAACACCAGGCCATTCTGTTGGAGATTATTGAACTCCTCCAAAAAGTCATGGAGATACTCATCAAGGGGCTCAGGCTTGCGTTCCCCGCAATATAATGCCACAATAAATGGATTGAAATTGCTAAATGTCACAAGTATTGGCCAGAACTGGACTTTACTACTTTTAAAGATTGGTAGTCCATCAATGTTGACATCCAAACTGACCGTACTGTGTTGACGTCTGAAAGCATCATTTTGACACAGTACACGGAAATGCCCCCCTCCAAGCCATAGTATATATACTGTCCATTGCATTTTGAATGGCTGTCAATGACTTGAGGAGTGGCTAGTAATGTGCGTGCATCTTTGGGGAGTACATGTCCATGATCCCTTAGAATCTGCAATAATTCATTTAGGGACCTATTAGTAATTTGGTGTCTTGTACTCCACTCTTGCAAGTCATCGCCTAGGTTTCTAACTTCGACCTCTGGTTCGGGATTCAAAATCTCCACATCAGAGTCACACATTCCGGTGTCTGTGTCAAAGTCTGTACCATCAGTGGTAACACTGGTGCTGTGTTCATCAGCATTGCTTCCACCATCATCATTGATTGTTTCCTCTCTGTCATTTGTCGTCACTGCGTTGTCAATTGTCACCGCGTTGTTATCGTCAGACTGGAGAAGTTCATTGATGTCTGCTTTACGTTTTCTCCACATTCTTAAATAAGCCATCTGTAACCATTACAAAGATCACAAAACATCACAAAATTAAAAGTGTCATAACAAAACCCAGTAATATTAAAATATTTTGTCTGTGCAATATATGAGAGTCACGCTTTGTGAAAGTGCAAGCACATAAAACAGCGCGCATGCAGACGCGTTCTCTCATGTCTTGCGCTTAAAGAATGCCATCAAGAAGAATCAATTTTCTATTCCTAGTCCTACTAACTAGCAGTGTTGGGGAGTAGTTAACTACAAGTAGCGACGCTACTAACTTATCTACATTTTTCAGTAGCTTGGCAGTAGCTCAGTTGCTTTTTAAACAGTGTAGCTTTTCCAGTAGCTAACTACTTTTTGCATCAAGTAGCGGTGTAGTGGGAGCAAAAGCTACATTGTGTTTGTCAAGCCTGCGCGAATCAGCACGATCACCGCGATGCAAGGATATTCTTCTTCTTGTTAGATTACAAAAATTTTTTTGCAATTACCGCCACCTGTTGTTTAATCATGCATCTTGCGGCTAACGGTTCACTGACGTACAGAAGTGGGTTGACACACCCATATTATGATTATCCATGATGGAGCAAGACGTGACGGCAGTTTGGAGGATGGACAAACAACTAACGTTAATTACCCATGGCCTTATTTGTCCAAATTCAATCGGTATTTTTGAGAAAATGTTCTAGATGCAATTTATGTTGGATGTATATTTTGTTCTTGCAATTTTGTAGGCTATTTGTTGCAATTTTGCACTTTTGACATACAGTCTGAGATATTTGAGTGTTGTGTGTAATAAAACAATACTCTTTGAAATCATAATTCGATAAGACACTTATTCAGTTATTTATAATATATATACGTTGTTCAAAAAATCAAAAGTAGTTTCAATGTAGCTAGCTACTTTTTGATAGTAACTTGTAGTGTAGCTAACTACTTTTCCAAAAGGGTAGCTTGACTGTAGTTTAACTACTTTAACTTACAAGTAGCTTGTAGCTGGTCAAACTACAGTTTCAGAGTAGCTTCCCCAACACTGTTAACTAGTCTATAAAAAATATTTCATTCATGTTATTGCATGTGAATACGTGTAGGCTATAACTATAGGGCTATGTGAAATATGTATTTTTTGACATTGGCAATTATCGTCTGTAACAGACTGTTATAATCGACATCGCGGTACTTGCGAGACATTGTCGATATACCATATCGTCCAGCCCTACACACCATTGCCCAACACCAAATGAAAAACCTAATGTAAGCGGAACTCACGCCTGATACTTTATGATGTTAGTTTTAATTAAAAAAAAAAAGAATAGAAAAAAATAAAATCAAGGAAATTTATCTGCCATTTATTTCTTTTTGCTGTTTCGAAAACGAACCGAATCGTTACATAAGTGTATCGTATTGAACTGTACCGTGCATTTTGTGAACCGTTACACCTCTAATTATATATATATATATATACACACACACATTATATATCTGACTTTGGAGACCAATTGTGTTGAAATAACACTGAGACAAAGGAGGTAGAGGACAAATACTCACTATTCTTGGTAGCTGCACTGATGAATGAGAGATCCTGGCCACAGAACATAAAAGAGAGAGGAAAGGGGTGAATTAATTAGCATGGGTCTCATTTCACTAGATACTAGTACTTATTATTAGATAGTAGTAATTATTCATTAGGCACTAGTACTTATTCATTAGACACTAGTACTTATTCATTAGACACAGTAATTATTCATCAGACACTGGTACTTATTCAATAGATACTAGTACTTATTATTAGATAGTAGTAATTATTCATTAGACTCTAGTACTTATTCATTAGACACTAGCCTAGTACTTATTCATTAGACACAAGTAATTATTCATTAGACACTGGTACTTATTCAATAGATACTAGTACTTATTCATTAGACTCTAGTACTTATTCCTTAGACACTAGTACTTATTCAATAGACTCTAGTACTTATTCATTACTAATTCAATAGACTCTAGTAGTTGTTCATTACTTATTCAATAGACTCTACTTATTCATTAGACACTAGCCTAGTACTTATTCAATAGATACTAGTACTTATTCCTTAGACACTTATTCAATAGCCTAGTACTTATTCAATAGATACTAGTACTTGTTCAAAAGATACTACTTATTTCTAGTACTATCAATTAATTAGATACTAGTACTTATTAACTTGCTACTACTAGTACTTATTCAATACTAGTACCTTTATATTAGATACTAGTAACTTATTCCAAATATTACTAGCAAGATTATTTATTTTACATTTTTAATTGAACTGTGTTCTGACTAGTAAGTTAGCTAAAGAATAAGCATATAGTTGCTAATGAATAAGTACTAGTAATTAATGGAATAGTATCTAAAAAATAAGTAACGTTAGTATTAAAATACTAACTTAGTCGGTTTAAATTAGTGTTAAAACGGCTTGCCATAGAAAGTCCGGTTTGAGGCTGATTGGCGCAAACTAAGCTAGCTTAAGTAGTTGATTAGCTAGCACGTCCATTTAGAGGAAAACACATTTGATTGATGACTTGACTGGAGCAACTGCGACTATCGAAAAAGATTTTATGATAACATTTCGGGAATCACTCACTATATTATTACCAATATTACAACATACTTACAAGTCCTTGATAGTCAAATGCGAGACAGCGACACGAGACGAAGACAGCCTTCAGACAGTTAAGGTGCGGACTGCGGAGAGCCAGAGACTGCTGCGCGGACCGGACTGCAGTCACATATCCGTCCGCCACAGAACTGGAAACTCTGTATTCCGAGCATATTTGATCAATATAAAAAATCTCAGTATCGTGTTATAAAAGTTAAAAAAAGTTGACCGTCCCTGTTATTTATTAACACTAAGGTAGAACTGTGTTTCTACAGGGGAGGTATATCACAATCTACTTGAATCCGGAAAGAGTACCTAATAACCGCCTTTTTCACCAGAAAAAAAAAAACCGAGAGAAAAAACAAACACTATTATCTGAAAAATATGCATATATTACTTTTTAATATAATTTTACTAAACAGCATACACATAATAAATAAATAACAAATAACAACAAAATATAGCCTATAAAAAATTGGACAAATAGAGTATATGGGTGAAATTGATTTTATTTACACATTTGCTGAGGTCAAGTTGGTCAGCTTGGAACATGATATTTTGGAACCATGGCCTTCAAAGGCCCATTTATGAAATAGCCTACCCATCACCCTCAAACAGACAGAAAAAAAAGATAATTAATAAATTTTTTCTAGAATAAATATAATTTTATATAAAACTTTCGATATTCCATATGGACTGGAAGAAGTGTCACCGTCTGCCTTTGTCCCCAATAGCCATATAGCAACCTTTTTCATCTCTTTGTTGCTCAGTGGCATTCTTCATCTAAATTAAAAAACAATAAGAAATTTATAGTCTTGTTTTGGGAGGAGTCTGTCAATTGATCCGTTTAATTGAGTCTGAACTGATCATTCCGTGGAAAAAAAGCTTGGACATTAGGCTACCAACAAAATTAGAGAATTTAAGTTAATTCATAGGTTTTACTAAGTGCTCTCTCAAAAGACTTAAGAATGACATACTCTTTCTGTTCAGAAAAACATGAGACTTATTTTGGAACTGCTCTTTCACAGTGACATTTTGGTGTGACATTTGTGATTTTATCAAATGTTATGTGAATCCTAACTTTGGATTTACATATAGAAATAATTTTAGTTTTCATGTGAATAAGTGATATTTATTTTATAAACCTTGCTTTTTCTGTTATTTAAATTTCACGTTCACAAATGTAAATTTTTTAAATGCAATAAGATTTAAACATTAAATGAAAATGAGTCTATTGAGTTATCTAAAAACTGAAAAGCTATAAGAACAGTGGCTGTGTAAGACTTGCACTTAATCTGGATTGAAAGACTTAAATTAGTCTGGACTGAGGGACTCTAATGTGGTAATGTTGTGATGATGGTTGTTAATGTTTTTGTGTTTTGTTGTAGTTTTCTTACAATCATTTATAAAAAAAATAGTCTTTAGCCATGCTGTCTCTTTTTTCTTTTTCTTTTTTTTTCTGTCATTTCTGGCTATATCCGCATTGTGAACATCTTTTTTTGATTTGTGGACATTTTTGTGGCCTAAACATATTTTCTGTCATTTATTGACAAAATCTGGATGTTAACTGTTAACTGTTATAGCCAGTATCAACGTCTTTTCTCAACTAGTTCTGGCTGTCAGTGGACGTTTAGATTATGGCCAGATTGGACATCTTTATTCACGTCATTCATTGACTAATTCTGGTTGTCACCGGACGTCCAGATTATAGTCAGTATGAACGTCTTTTCTCAACTAGTTCTGGCTGTCAGTGGACGTTTAGATTATGGCCAGATTGGACATCTTTATTCACGTCATTTATGGACTGTCTCTGGATGTCACCAGACGTCCAGATTATAGTCAGTATGAACGTCTTTTCTCAACTAGTTCTGGCTGTCAGTGGACGTTTAGATTATGGCCAGATTGGACATCTTTATTCACGTCATTTATGGACTGTCTCTGGATGTCACCAGACGTCCAGATTATAGTCAGTATGAACGTCTTTTCTCAACTAGTTCTGGCTGTCAGTGGACGTTTAGATTATGGCCAGATTGGACATCTTTATTCACGTCATTTATGGACTAATTCTGGTTGTCACCGGACGTCCAGATTATAGTCAGTATGAACGTCTTTTCTCAACTAGTTCTGGCTGTCAGTGGACGTTTAGATTATGGCCAGATTGGACATCTTTATTCACGTCATTTATGGACTGTCTCTGGATGTCACCAGACGTCCAGATTATAGTCAGTATGAACGTCTTTTCTCAACTAGTTCTGGCTGTCAGTGGACGTTTAGATTATGGCCAGATTGGACATCTTTATTCACGTCATTTATGGACTGTCTCTGGATGTCACCAGACGTCCAGATTATAGTCAGTATGAACGTCTTTTCTCAACTAGTTCTGGCTGTCAGTGGACGTTTAGATTATGGCCAGATTGGACATCTTTATTCACGTCATTTATGGACTGTCTCTGGATGTCACCAGACGTCCAGATTATAGTCAGTATGAACGTCTTTTCTCAACTAGTTCTGGCTGTCAGTGGACGTTTAGATTATGGCCAGATTGGACATCTTTATTCACGTCATTTATGGACTGTCTCTGGATGTCACCAGACGTCCAGATTATAGTCAGTATGAACGTCTTTTCTCAACTAGTTCTGGCTGTCAGTGGACGTTTAGATTATGGCCAGATTGGACATCTCTATTCACGTCTTTTATGGACTGTTTCTGGTTGTCACCGGACGTCCAGATTATAGTCAGTATGAACGTCTTTTCTCAACTAGTTCTGGCTGTCAGTGGACGTTTAGATTATGGCCAGATTGGACATCTCTATTCACGTCATTTATGAACTGTTTCTGGTTGTCACCGGACGTCCAGATTATAGTCAGTATGAACGTCTTTTCTCAACTAGTTCTGGCTGTCAGTGGACGTTTAGATTATGGCCAGATTGGACATCATTTCTCATTGTCATTAATCGACTAATTCTGGCTGTCAATGGACGTTCAGATTATGGCCTGGACGGACGGACGTGATATCAACCTGTTTTGTATGTCCACAGACGTCGCTTGCTCAGTGGGCTGTCTCAAAAGGTGTCTAACAGGACAGCGAGGCATCGAGTGCTGTTCGAAACGGCTCGAACGATCTTTTCCTGTCTCCTGAGATGCCGTCACACTGCTCCAGTAATGGACAGTTTTGAAGGCAGCATCGATGGTGACCTGATGCTGACTATTACCCATAAAGCAGCGCGGCTGCGGCTGCGGCCGCCGGAGCTTTCGAAAACTGGTCAAGATGGCGGACAAATAAGCCGAATTTGTACACAAATATACGGTTTTAAAAGCTTTTAGTAGTTTTCTTGCTTCGATTTTTGAAAATCTAGCGAGAACTAAACACTGAACTGTAATATCAGCCTCTGACTGTAACCAACCAAGTTTGTTCAGTATGATTTCTGAGGCGATTGTGTTCTTGGAATTAAATACAGTTTGTGGTATGATAGATTGTGGTCTTGGAATTAGATACAGTTTTTGGAATAAAAGACTGTACTCTTGGAATTAGATATTGGAATTAGATACAGTATGTAGTATGTGCAAGAGGATTAGGATCTAGGATTAGATTTTTTAAATTCTGAGATTAAAGTCAGAATTCTGAGATAAAAGTCAGAATTCTGAGATTAAAGTCAGAATTCTGAGAAAAAAGTCAGAATTCTGAGATTAATGTATATGTGCAGGCCTCTGTAAAGATGTGGCAACCACAGTCTCTAATTTCCATTTTGCAGTGACTGTATTTCTCTCACATGTAACAGAAATATAGTTTCTAATGTTTAGTACAGAATCTAATCTTGAGTGCAGTTTCTAATGTTCAGTAGCTTCAGACAATTTAGACAGTCTAACTGTACCGGAAGTTGTATATTGTATATTGTATATTGTTGTTGGTAAGCGGTGCTCACTTGAACACCACAGGGCTTTGACCAAAGCGTCAACATGTAACGAATCGGGAGTGAAACTGTGTTGCACTGAGATGAGATTGTTTTGGACATGTCTACAAACACTGGCCCTTAAGGTTAGGCACACACCCTTGTGATGCTAGATTTGGGATAAGTGGCTTTGGGGTGGGCTGTCAATACCTTTAAGATGCCTTTAACAACACTGTTGTGTTGTTTGGTGTGTGTATGGGACACATTGTATGCCTGGGATTAGACAAGACATTCTGTAAACTCTATTTTGGACTAAAACAACCTGACTGACTGAGGAATACTAAATGTCTCCACACAGAAAATGTATACAGCATACAGTTTTTTGCATTGCATGCATTTATTTGGCTGAAAAAAATATTTTAGATGTCTTTCAAAGGAGCTACTCAACATTAGACATTGTGTTCCCATTCTTGAATTCTGTATAGAGAATCGGGTACACTTTGTGAAAAATTAGATTCTATGTTTAGAAGATTTAGACAATTGGATTTCATTCTTGGAGTCAAATTAAAAAATACGATTTCATCTTTGGATTCTAACATACTACATCTGTAAAACTAAAAGCATTCTACCTGAACAGGAAGATTGTTTAGACACATAAAAAAAATGCATTAAATTCTTTATAAAAACAGCTTTGTGTGAATTTGAAACATTCTGTCTCCTGAAAGAATGGTGGAAGCAAACCCCCGAAACATAACTTTCCTTTCAGAATTTTTACAGGGTTCACAAAAAAAGTCTTTGTAAGTTTAGCACTCAATTTCTGGTTAAAAGATGCTATTCAAGTTTCCTGTAGCATATATTGTGACTCCTATGCCTTTATCCTTTAGGTCGCTGCAGTTTATTACCTTTTTCTATTCCCCGTCCAAGTAACAGACTACAGACATTATTTGTAATAGCAAACAATCTTTATTGAACTTGTGTGTATAGAACCCTTTCCTGATCTCAAGGCATCAAATACCAATATTTCAGAACGAATTACAAAGCGTCTGTATTTGGTGGTGGGGGCTGTAAATTTCATTTAGATGTCTTTAACAGTGTTTTTTTCTTGTGTGTGTGTGTGTGTGTGTGTGAGACAGAAAATTAGGACTCCACTTGGATGGCAGAAAGTGGAGCCACAAAAGGAGCTTTACACACTCGCTTCGGCTTGAGAAGCAAAAGAGTCCTGTTCAGTGAAATATGGGTGTATCAAATTGGTATTTTTTGTTGTAAAGATGAAATCTGGTGAAACACTCTGTCCTGTGACTGATCTGTGTAAAACAACAGAAAGTGAGTTAAATTTGACTCCAAAAGGTCTCTGGAAGCCATCAACTCAGTGTGTACAGGCTAAAACAGCCTGCTTCTACCTTTGAGAGGCTTTCATGTAGAAATCTCTGAGTTGAGCTCAAAATGGCTTCAAACTTACCCAGAAGACTCACAGATACAACAGCATCAAGAATCTTGAATCTCAACCTTCTGCCGCCTTTCCCAAGCTAGTTTCTTTCAGGGGCCACATAGGGGCCCCAAATCACAACAGCTCAAATCAGCGTCCCACACCCATCATACAGTTGTATTTTGGTATTAAAACTCCATTTAAAACTTATTAGGTGGCTGTTAGCTCATAAAGTCCACAAAAGGAGCTTTACACACTCGCTTAGGCTTGAGAAGCAAGAGAGTCCTGTTCAGTGAAATATGGGTGTATCAAATTGGTATTTTTTGTTGTAAAGAAGAAATCTGGTGAAACACTCTGCCCTGTGACTGATCTGTGTAAAACAACAGAAAGTGAGTTAAATTTGACTCCAAAGCACAACAGGTCACTGGAAGCCATCAACTCAGTGTGTACAGGCTAAAACAGCCTGCTTCTACCTTTTAGAGGCATTCATGTAGAAATCTCTACATGAGTCCTGTTCAGTGAAATACGGGTGTATTATTTTGATATTTTTTGTTGTAAAGGTGAGATCTGGTGAAACACTCTGCCCTGTGACTGATCTGTGTAAAACAACAGAAAGTGAGTTAAATTTGACTCCAAAGTCCAACAGGTCACTGGAAGTTTGTGGTATAATAGATTTAGTTCTTGGAATTAGATTCAGTATGTGGTATGATAGATTGTGCTCTTGGAATCAGGTCACATTTGTTTTATTAGAATTAGGATGCAGTTTTTGGTATGACAGATTGTATTCTTGAAATCAGGATAGGGTTTGTGGAATGAAAGATTGGGTTCTTGGAATTAGAGGCTGTGTTCGAAACGGGCTAAAGTGCTGTCTCAAAAGGTGTCTAACAGGACAGCGAGGCATCGAGTGCTGTTCGAAACGGCTCGAACGATCTTTTCCTGTCTCCTGAGATGCCGTCACACTGCTCCAGTAATGGACAGTTTTGAAGGCAGCATCGATGGTGACCTGATGCTGACTATTACCCATAAAGCAGCGCGGCTGCGGCTGCGGCCGCCGGAGCTTTCGAAAACTGGTCAAGATGGCGGACAAATAAGCCGAATTTGTACACAAATATACGGTTTTAAAAGCTTTTAGTAGTTTTCTTGCTTCGATTTTTGAAAATCTAGCGAGAACTAAACACTGAACTGTAATATCAGCCTCTGACTGTAACCAACCAAGTTTGTTCAGTATGATTTCTGAGGCGATTGTGTTCTTGGAATTAAATACAGTTTGTGGTATGATAGATTGTGGTCTTGGAATTAGATACAGTTTTTGGAATAAAAGACTGTACTCTTGGAATTAGATATTGGAATTAGATACAGTATGTAGTATGTGCAAGAGGATTAGGATCTAGGATTAGATTTTTTAAATTCTGAGATTAAAGTCAGAATTCTGAGATAAAAGTCAGAATTCTGAGATTAAAGTCAGAATTCTGAGAAAAAAGTCAGAATTCTGAGATTAATGTATATGTGCAGGCCTCTGTAAAGATGTGGCAACCACAGCCTCTAATTTCCATTTTGCAGTGACTGTATTTCTCTCACATGTAACAGAAATATAGTTTCTAATGTTTAGTACAGAATCTAATCTTGAGTGCAGTTTCTAATGTTCAGTAGCTTCAGACAATTTAGACAGTCTAACTGTACCGGAAGTTGTATATTGTATATTGTATATTGTTGTTGGTAAGCGGTGCTCACTTGAACACCACAGGGCTTTGACCAAAGCGTCAACATGTAACGAATCGGGAGTGAAACTGTGTTGCACTGAGATGAGATTGTTTTGGACATGTCTACAAACACTGGCCCTTAAGGTTAGGCACACACCCTTGTGATGCTAGATTTGGGATAAGTGGCTTTGGGGTGGGCTGTCAATACCTTTAAGATGCCTTTAACAACACTGTTGTGTTGTTTGGTGTGTGTATGGGACACATTGTATGCCTGGGATTAGACAAGACATTCTGTAAACTCTATTTTGGACTAAAACAACCTGACTGACTGAGGAATACTAAATGTCTCCACACAGAAAATGTATACAGCATACAGTTTTTTGCATTGCATGCATTTATTTGGCTGAAAAAAATATTTTAGATGTCTTTCAAAGGAGCTACTCAACATTAGACATTGTGTTCCCATTCTTGAATTCTGTATAGAGAATCGGGTACACTTTGTGAAAAATTAGATTCTATGTTTAGAAGATTTAGACAATTGGATTTCATTCTTGGAGTCAAATTAAAAAATACGATTTCATCTTTGGATTCTAACATACTACATCTGTAAAACTAAAAGCATTCTACCTGAACAGGAAGATTATTTAGACACATAAAAAAATGCATTAAATTCTTTATAAAAACAGCTTTGTGTGAATTTGAAACATTCTGTCTCCTGAAAGAATGGTGGAAGCAAACCCCCGAAACATAACTTTCCTTTCAGAATTTTTACATGGTTCACAAAAAAAGTCTTTGTAAGTTTAGCACTCAGTTTCTGGTTAAAAGATGCTATTCAAGTTTCCTGTAGCATATATTGTGACTCCTATGCCTTTATCCTTTAGGTCGCTGCAGTTTATTGCCTTTTTCTATTCCCCGTCCAAGTAACAGACTACAGACATTATTTGTAATAGCAAACAATCTTTATTGAACTTGTGTGTATAGAACCCTTTCCTGATCTCAAGGCATCAAATACCAATATTTCAGAACGAATTACAAAGCGTCTGTATTTGGTGGTGGGGGCTGTAAATTTCATTTAGATGTCTTTAACAGTGTTTTTTTTCTTGTGTGTGTGTGTGTGTGTGTGAGACAGAAAATTAGGACTCCACTTGGATGGCAGAAAGTGGAGCCACAAAAGGAGCTTTACACACTCGCTTCGGCTTGAGAAGCAAAAGAGTCCTGTTCAGTGAAATATGGGTGTATCAAATTGGTATTTTTTGTTGTAAAGATGAAATCTGGTGAAACACTCTGTCCTGTGACTGATCTGTGTAAAACAACAGAAAGTGAGTTATATTTGACTCCAAAAGGTCTCTGGAAGCCATCAACTCAGTGTGTACAGGCTAAAACAGCCTGCTTCTACCTTTGAGAGGCTTTCATGTAGAAATCTCTGAGTTGAGCTCAAAATGGCTTCAAACTTACCCAGAAGACTCACAGATACAACAGCATCAAGAATCTTGAATCTCAACCTTCTGCCGCCTTTCCCAAGCTAGTTTCTTTCAGGGGCCACATAGGGGCCCCAAATCACAACAGCTCAAATCAGCGTCCCACACCCATCATACAGTTGTATTTTGGTATTAAAACTCCATTTAAAACTTATTAGGTGGCTGTTAGCTCATAAAGTCCACAAAAGGAGCTTTACACACTCGCTTAGGCTTGAGAAGCAAGAGAGTCCTGTTCAGTGAAATATGGGTGTATCAAATTGGTATTTTTTGTTGTAAAGAAGAAATCTGGTGAAACACTCTGCCCTGTGACTGATCTGTGTAAAACAACAGAAAGTGAGTTAAATTTGACTCCAAAGCACAACAGGTCACTGGAAGCCATCAACTCAGTGTGTACAGGCTAAAACAGCCTGCTTCTACCTTTTAGAGGCATTCATGTAGAAATCTCTACATGAGTCCTGTTCAGTGAAATACGGGTGTATTATTTTGATATTTTTTGTTGTAAAGGTGAGATCTGGTGAAACACTCTGCCCTGTGACTGATCTGTGTAAAACAACAGAAAGTGAGTTAAATTTGACTCCAAAGTCCAACAGGTCACTGGAAGTTTGTGGTATAATAGATTTAGTTCTTGGAATTAGATTCAGTATGTGGTATGATAGATTGTGTTCTTGGAATCAGGTCACATTTGTTTTATTAGAATTAGGATGCAGTTTTTGGTATGACAGATTGTATTCTTGAAATCAGGATAGGGTTTGTGGAATGAAAGATTGGGTTCTTGGAATTAGAGGCTGTATTCGAAACGGGCTAAAGTGCTGTCTCAAAAGGTGTCTAACAGGACAGCGAGGCATCGAGTGCTGTTCGAAACGGCTCGAACGATCTTTTCCTGTCTCCTGAGATGCCGTCACACTGCTCCAGTAATGGACAGTTTTGAAGGCAGCATCGATGGTGACCTGATGCTGACTATTACCCATAAAGCAGCGCGGCTGCGGCTGCGGCCGCCGGAGCTTTCGAAAACTGGTCAAGATGGCAGACAAATAAGCCGAATTTGTACACAAATATACGGTTTTAAAAGCTTTTAGTAGTTTTCTTGCTTCGATTTTTGAAAATCTAGCGAGAACTAAACACTGAACTGTAATATCAGCCTCTGACTGTAACCAACCAAGTTTGTTCAGTATGATTTCTGAGGCGATTGTGTTCTTGGAATTAAATACAGTTTGTGGTATGATAGATTGTGGTCTTGGAATTAGATACAGTTTTTGGAATAAAAGACTGTACTCTTGGAATTAGATATTGGAATTAGATACAGTATGTAGTATGTGCAAGAGGATTAGGATCTAGGATTAGATTTTTTAAATTCTGAGATTAAAGTCAGAATTCTGAGAAAAAGTCAGAATTCTGAGATTAAAGTCAGAATTCTGAGAAAAAAGTCAGAATTCTGAGATTAATGTATATGTGCAGGCCTCTGTAAAGATGTGGCAACCACAGTCTCTAATTTCCATTTTGCAGTGACTGTATTTCTCTCACATGTAACAGAAATATAGTTTCTAATGTTTAGTACAGAATCTAATCTTGAGTGCAGTTTCTAATGTTCAGTAGCTTCAGACAATTTAGACAGTCTAACTGTACCGGAAGTTGTATATTGTATATTGTATATTGTTGTTGGTAAGCGGTGCTCACTTGAACACCACAGGGCTTTGACCAAAGCGTCAACATGTAACGAATCGGGAGTGAAACTGTGTTGCACTGAGATGAGATTGTTTTGGACATGTCTACAAACACTGGCCCTTAAGGTTAGGCACACACCCTTGTGATGCTAGATTTGGGATAAGTGGCTTTGGGGTGGGCTGTCAATACCTTTAAGATGCCTTTAACAACACTGTTGTGTTGTTTGGTGTGTGTATGGGACACATTGTATGCCTGGGATTAGACAAGACATTCTGTAAACTCTATTTTGGACTAAAACAACCTGACTGACTGAGGAATACTAAATGTCTCCACACAGAAAATGTATACAGCATACAGTTTTTTGCATTGCATGCATTTATTTGGCTGAAAAAATATTTTAGATGTCTTTCAAAGGAGCTACTCAACATTAGACATTGTGTTCCCATTCTTGAATTCTGTATAGAGAATCGGGTACACTTTGTGAAAAATTAGATTCTATGTTTAGAAGATTTAGACAATTGGATTTCATTCTTGGAGTCAAATTAAAAAATACGATTTCATCTTTGGATTCTAACATACTACATCTGTAAAACTAAAAGCATTCTACCTGAACAGGAAGATTATTTAGACACATAAAAAAATGCATTAAATTCTTTATAAAAACAGCTTTGTGTGAATTTGAAACATTCTGTCTCCTGAAAGAATGGTGGAAGCAAACCCCCGAAACATAACTTTCCTTTCAGAATTTTTACATGGTTCACAAAAAAAGTCTTTGTAAGTTTAGCACTCAGTTTCTGGTTAAAAGATGCTATTCAAGTTTCCTGTAGCATATATTGTGACTCCTATGCCTTTATCCTTTAGGTCGCTGCAGTTTATTACCTTTTTCTATTCCCCGTCCAAGTAACAGACTACAGACATTATTTGTAATAGCAAACAATCTTTATTGAACTTGTGTGTATAGAACCCTTTCCTGATCTCAAGGCATCAAATACCAATATTTCAGAACGAATTACAAAGCGTCTGTATTTGGTGGTGGGGGCTGTAAATTTCATTTTGATGTCTTTAACAGTGTTTTTTTCTTGTGTGTGTGTGTGTGTGTGTTTGTGTGTGTGTGTGTGTGTGACAGAAAATTAGGACTCCACTTGGATGGCAGGAAGTGGAGCCACAAAAGGAGCTTTACACACTCGCTTCGGCTTGAGAAGCAAAAGAGTCCTGTTCAGTGAAATATGGGTGTATCAAATTGGTATTTTTTGTTGTAAAGATGAAATCTGGTGAAACACTCTGTCCTGTGACTGATCTGTGTAAAACAACAGAAAGTGAGTTAAATTTGACTCCAAAAGGTCTCTGGAAGCCATCAACTCAGTGTGTACAGGCTAAAACAGCCTGCTTCTACCTTTGAGAGGCTTTCATGTAGAAATCTCTGAGTTGAGCTCAAAATGGCTTCAACTTACCCAGAAGACTCAGAGATACAACAGCATCAAGAATCTTGAATCTCAACCTTCTGCCGCCTTTCCCAAGCTAGTTTCTTTCAGGGGCCACATAGGGGCCCCAAATCACAACAGCTCAAATCAGCGTCCCACACCCATCATACAGTTGTATTTTGGTATTAAAACTCCATTTAAAACTTATTAGGTGGCTGTTAGCTCATAAAGTCCACAAAAGGAGCTTTACACACTCGCTTAGGCTTGAGAAGCAAGAGAGTCCTGTTCAGTGAAATATGGGTGTATCAAATTGGTATTTTTTGTTGTAAAGAAGAAATCTGGTGAAACACTCTGCCCTGTGACTGATCTGTGTAAAACAACAGAAAGTGAGTTAAATTTGACTCCAAAGTACAACAGGTCACTGGAAGCCATCAACGCAGTGTGTACAGGCTAAAACAGCCTGCTTCTACCTTTTAGAGGCATTCATGTAGAAATCTCTACATGAGTCCTGTTCAGTGAAATATGGGTGTATTATTTTGAAATTTTTTGTTGTATAGAAGAGATCAAGTGAAACACTCTACCCTGTGACTGATCTGTGTAAAACAACAGAAAGTGAGTTAAATTTGACTCCAAAGTCCAACAGGTCACTGGAAGCCATCAACGCAGTGTGTACAGGCTAAAACAGCCTGCTTCTACATTTTAGAGGCATTCATGTAGAAATCTCTACATGAGTCCTGTTCAGTGAAATACGGGTGTATTATTTTGATATTTTTTGTTGTAAAGGTGAGATCTGGTGAAACACTCTGCCCTGTGACTGATCTGTGTAAAACAACAGAAAGTGAGTTAAATTTGACTCCAAAGTCCAACAGGTCTCTGGAAGCCATCAACTCAGTGTGTACAGGCTAAAACAGCCTGCTTCTACCTTTTAGAGGCTTTCATGTAGAAATCTCTGAGTTGAGCTCCAAATGGCTTCAAACTTACCCAGAAGACTCACAGAGACAACACCATCAAGAATCTTGAATCTCAACCTTCTGCCGCCTTTCCCAAGCTAGTTTCTTTCAGGGGCCACATAGGGGCCCCAAATCACAACAGCTCAAATCAGCGTCCCACACCCATCATACAGTTGTATTTTGGTATTAAAACTCCATTTAGAACTTATTAGGTGGCTGTTAGCTCATAAAGTCCACAAAAGGAGCTTTACACACTCGCTTAGGCTTGAGAAGCAACAGAGTCCTGTTCAGTGAAATATGGGTATATCAAATTGGTATTTTTTGTTGTAAAGAGAAATCTGGTGAAACACTCTGCCATGTGACTGATCTGTGTAAAACAACAGAAAGTGAGTTAAATTTGACTCCAAAGTCCAACAGGTCACTGGAAGTTTGTGGTATAATAGATTTAGTTCTTGGAATTAGATTCAGTATGTGGTATGATAGATTGTGCTCTTGGAATCAGGTCACATTTGTTTTATTAGAATTAGGATGCAGTTTTTGGTATGACAGATTGTATTCTTGAAATCAGGATAGGGTTTGTGGAATGAAAGATTGGGTTCTTGGAATTAGAGGCTGTGTTCGAAACGGGCTAAAGTGCTGTCTCAAAAGGTGTCTAACAGGACAGCGAGGCATCGAGTGCTGTTCGAAACGGCTCGAACGATCTTTTCCTGTCTCCTGAGATGCCGTCACACTGCTCCAGTAATGGACAGTTTTGAAGGCAGCATCGATGGTGACCTGATGCTGACTATTACCCATAAAGCAGCGCGGCTGCGGCTGCGGCCGCCGGAGCTTTCGAAAACTGGTCAAGATGGCGGACAAATAAGCCGAATTTGTACACAAATATACGGTTTTAAAAGCTTTTAGTAGTTTTCTTGCTTCGATTTTTGAAAATCTAGCGAGAACTAAACACTGAACTGTAATATCAGCCTCTGACTGTAACCAACCAAGTTTGTTCAGTATGATTTCTGAGGCGATTGTGTTCTTGGAATTAAATACAGTTTGTGGTATGATAGATTGTGGTCTTGGAATTAGATACAGATTTTGGAATAAAAGACTGTACTCTTGGAATTAGATATTGGAATTAGATACAGTATGTAGTATGTGCAAGAGGATTAGGATCTAGGATTAGATTTTTTAAATTCTGAGATTAAAGTCAGAATTCTGAGAAAAAGTCAGAATTCTGAGATTAAAGTCAGAATTCTGAGAAAAAAGTCAGAATTCTGAGATTAATGTATATGTGCAGGCCTCTGTAAAGATGTGGCAACCACAGTCTCTAATTTCCATTTTGCAGTGACTGTATTTCTCTCACATGTAACAGAAATATAGTTTCTAATGTTTAGTACAGAATCTAATCTTGAGTGCAGTTTCTAATGTTCAGTAGCTTCAGACAATTTAGACAGTCTAACTGTACCGGAAGTTGTATATTGTATATTGTATATTGTTGTTGGTAAGCGGTGCTCACTTGAACACCACAGGGCTTTGACCAAAGCGTCAACATGTAACGAATCGGGAGTGAAACTGTGTTGCACTGAGATGAGATTGTTTTGGACATGTCTACAAACACTGGCCCTTAAGGTTAGGCACACACCCTTGTGATGCTAGATTTGGGATAAGTGGCTTTGGGGTGGGCTGTCAATACCTTTAAGATGCCTTTAACAACACTGTTGTGTTGTTTGGTGTGTGTATGGGACACATTGTATGCCTGGGATTAGACAAGACATTCTGTAAACTCTATTTTGGACTAAAACAACCTGACTGACTGAGGAATACTAAATGTCTCCACACAGAAAATGTATACAGCATACAGTTTTTTGCATTGCATGCATTTATTTGGCTGAAAAAAATATTTTAGATGTCTTTCAAAGGAGCTACTCAACATTAGACATTGTGTTCCCATTCTTGAATTCTGTATAGAGAATCGGGTACACTTTGTGAAAAATTAGATTCTATGTTTAGAAGATTTAGACAATTGGATTTCATTCTTGGAG
This sequence comes from Micropterus salmoides, assembly GCF_014851395.1. Classification (NCBI taxonomy): domain Eukaryota; kingdom Metazoa; phylum Chordata; class Actinopteri; order Centrarchiformes; family Centrarchidae; genus Micropterus; species Micropterus salmoides. Next base: position 4,986 of record NW_024040665.1, on the reverse strand, counting down.
TCAAATTAAAAAATACGATTTCATCTTTGGATTCTAACATACTACATCTGTAAAACTAAAAGCATTCTACCTGAACAGGAAGATTATTTAGACACATAAAAAAATGCATTAAATTCTTTATAAAAACAGCTTTGTGTGAATTTGAAACATTCTGTCTCCTGAAAGAATGGTGGAAGCAAACCCCCGAAACATAACTTTCCTTTCAGAATTTTTACATGGTTCACAAAAAAAGTCTTTGTAAGTTTAGCACTCAGTTTCTGGTTAAAAGATGCTATTCAAGTTTCCTGTAGCATATATTGTGACTCCTATGCCTTTATCCTTTAGGTCGCTGCAGTTTATTACCTTTTTCTATTCCCCGTCCAAGTAACAGACTACAGACATTATTTGTAATAGCAAACAATCTTTATTGAACTTGTGTGTATAGAACCCTTTCCTGATCTCAAGGCATCAAATACCAATATTTCAGAACGAATTACAAAGCGTCTGTATTTGGTGGTGGGGGCTGTAAATTTCATTTAGATGTCTTTAACAGTGTTTTTTTTCTTGTGTGTGTGTGTGTGTGTGTGTGAGACAGAAAATTAGGACTCCACTTGGATGGCAGAAGTGGAGCCACAAAAGGAGCTTTACACACTCGCTTCGGCTTGAGAAGCAAAAGAGTCCTGTTCAGTGAAATATGGGTGTATCAAATTGGTATTTTTTGTTGTAAAGATGAAATCTGGTGAAACACTCTGTCCTGTGACTGATCTGTGTAAAACAACAGAAAGTGAGTTAATTTGACTCCAAAAGGTCTCTGGAAGCCATCAACTCAGTGTGTACAGGCTAAAACAGCCTGCTTCTACCTTTGAGAGGCTTTCATGTAGAAATCTCTGAGTTGAGCTCAAAATGGCTTCAAACTTACCCAGAAGACTCACAGATACAACAGCATCAAGAATCTTGAATCTCAACCTTCTGCCGCCTTTCCCAAGCTAGTTTCTTTCAGGGGCCACATAGGGGCCCCAAATCACAACAGCTCAAATCAGCGTCCCACACCCATCATACAGTTGTATTTTGGTATTAAAACTCCATTTAAAACTTATTAGGTGGCTGTTAGCTCATAAAGTCCACAAAAGGAGCTTTACACACTCGCTTAGGCTTGAGAAGCAAGAGAGTCCTGTTCAGTGAAATATGGGTGTATCAAATTGGTATTTTTTGTTGTAAAGAAGAAATCTGGTGAAACACTCTGCCCTGTGACTGATCTGTGTAAAACAACAGAAAGTGAGTTAAATTTGACTCCAAAGCACAACAGGTCACTGGAAGCCATCAACTCAGTGTGTACAGGCTAAAACAGCCTGCTTCTACCTTTTAGAGGCATTCATGTAGAAATCTCTACATGAGTCCTGTTCAGTGAAATATGGGTGTATTATTTGATATTTTTTGTTGTAAAGGTGAGATCTGGTGAAACACTCTGCCCTGTGACTGATCTGTGTAAAACAACAGAAAGTGAGTTAAATTTGACTCCAAAGTCCAACAGGTCACTGGAAGTTTGTGGTATAATAGATTTAGTTCTTGGAATTAGATTCAGTATGTGGTATGATAGATTGTGTTTTGGAATCAGGTCACATTTGTTTTATTAGAATTAGGATGCAGTTTTTGGTATGACAGATTGTATTCTTGAAATCAGGATAGGGTTTGTGGAATGAAAGATTGGGTTCTTGGAATTAGAGGCTGTGTTCGAAACGGGCTAAAGTGCTGTCTCAAAAGGTGTCTAACAGGACAGCGAGGCATCGAGTGCTGTTCGAAACGGCTCGAACGATCTTTTCCTGTCTCCTGAGATGCCGTCACACTGCTCCAGTAATGGACAGTTTTGAAGGCAGCATCGATGGTGACCTGATGCTGACTATTACCCATAAAGCAGCGCGGCTGCGGCTGCGGCCGCCGGAGCTTTCGAAAACTGGTCAAGATGGCAGACAAATAAGCCGAATTTGTACACAAATATACGGTTTTAAAAGCTTTTAGTAGTTTTCTTGCTTCGATTTTTGAAAATCTAGCGAGAACTAAACACTGAACTGTAATATCAGCCTCTGACTGTAACCAACCAAGTTTGTTCAGTATGATTTCTGAGGCGATTGTGTTCTTGGAATTAAATACAGTTTGTGGTATGATAGATTGTGGTCTTGGAATTAGATACAGTTTTTGGAATAAAAGACTGTACTCTTGGAATTAGATATTGGAATTAGATACAGTATGTAGTATGTGCAAGAGGATTAGGATCTAGGATTAGATTTTTTAAATTCTGAGATTAAAGTCAGAATTCTGAGAAAAAGTCAGAATTCTGAGATTAAAGTCAGAATTCTGAGAAAAAAGTCAGAATTCTGAGATTAATGTATATGTGCAGGCCTCTGTAAAGATGTGGCAACCACAGTCTCTAATTTCCATTTTGCAGTGACTGTATTTCTCTCACATGTAACAGAAATATAGTTTCTAATGTTTAGTACAGAATCTAATCTTGAGTGCAGTTTCTAATGTTCAGTAGCTTCAGACAATTTAGACAGTCTAACTGTACCGGAAGTTGTATATTGTATATTGTATATTGTTGTTGGTAAGCGGTGCTCACTTGAACACCACAGGGCTTTGACCAAAGCGTCAACATGTAACGAATCGGGAGTGAAACTGTGTTGCACTGAGATGAGATTGTTTTGGACATGTCTACAAACACTGGCCCTTAAGGTTAGGCACACACCCTTGTGATGCTAGATTTGGGATAAGTGGCTTTGGGGTGGGCTGTCAATACCTTTAAGATGCCTTTAACAACACTGTTGTGTTGTTTGGTGTGTGTATGGGACACATTGTATGCCTGGGATTAGACAAGACATTCTGTAAACTCTATTTTGGACTAAAACAACCTGACTGACTGAGGAATACTAAATGTCTCCACACAGAAAATGTATACAGCATACAGTTTTTTGCATTGCATGCATTTATTTGGCTGAAAAAATATTTTAGATGTCTTTCAAAGGAGCTACTCAACATTAGACATTGTGTTCCCATTCTTGAATTCTGTATAGAGAATCGGGTACACTTTGTGAAAAATTAGATTCTATGTTTAGAAGATTTAGACAATTGGATTTCATTCTTGGAGTCAAATTAAAAAATACGATTTCATCTTTGGATTCTAACATACTACATCTGTAAAACTAAAAGCATTCTACCTGAACAGGAAGATTTTTAGACACATAAAAAAATGCATTAAATTCTTTATAAAAACAGCTTTGTGTGAATTTGAAACATTCTGTCTCCTGAAAGAATGGTGGAAGCAAACCCCCGAAACATAACTTTCCTTTCAGAATTTTTACATGGTTCACAAAAAAAGTCTTTGTAAGTTTAGCACTCAGTTTCTGGTTAAAAGATGCTATTCAAGTTTCCTGTAGCATATATTGTGACTCCTATGCCTTTATCCTTTAGGTCGCTGCAGTTTATACCTTTTTCTATTCCCCGTCCAAGTAACAGACTACAGACATTATTTGTAATAGCAAACAATCTTTATTGAACTTGTGTGTATAGAACCCTTTCCTGATCTCAAGGCATCAAATACCAATATTTCAGAACGAATTACAAAGCGTCTGTATTTGGTGGTGGGGGCTGTAAATTTCATTTGATGTCTTTAACAGTGTTTTTTTTCTTGTGTGTGTGTGTGTGTGTGTGTTTGTGTGTGTGTGTGTGTGTGTGACAGAAAATTAGGACTCCACTTGGATGGCAGGAAGTGGAGCCACAAAAGGAGCTTTACACACTCGCTTCGGCTTGAGAAGCAAAAGAGTCCTGTTCAGTGAAATATGGGTGTATCAAATTGGTATTTTTTGTTGTAAAGATGAAATCTGGTGAAACACTCTGTCCTGTGACTGATCTGTGTAAAACAACAGAAAGTGAGTTAAATTTGACTCCAAAAGGTCTCTGGAAGCCATCAACTCAGTGTGTACAGGCTAAAACAGCCTGCTTCTACCTTTGAGAGGCTTTCATGTAGAAATCTCTGAGTTGAGCTCAAAATGGCTTCAACTTACCCAGAAGACTCAGAGATACAACAGCATCAAGAATCTTGAATCTCAACCTTCTGCCGCCTTTCCCAAGCTAGTTTCTTTCAGGGGCCACATAGGGGCCCCAAATCACAACAGCTCAAATCAGCGTCCCACACCCCATACAGTTGTATTTTGGTATTAAAACTCCATTTAAAACTTATTAGGTGGCTGTTAGCTCATAAGTCCACAAAAGGAGCTTTACACACTCGCTTAGGCTTGAGAAGCAAGAGAGTCCTGTTCAGTGAAATATGGGTGTATCAATTGGTATTTTTTGTTGTAAAGAAGAAATCTGGTGAAACACTCTGCCCTGTGACTGATCTGTGTAAACAACAGAAAGTGAGTTAAATTTGACTCCAAAGTACAACAGGTCACTGGAAGCCATCAACGCAGTGTGTACAGGCTAAAACAGCCTGCTTCTACCTTTTAGAGGCATTCATGTAGAAATCTCTACATGAGTCCTGTTCAGTGAAATATGGGTGTATTATTTTGAAATTTTTTGTTGTATAGAAAGATCAAGTGAAACACTCTACCCTGTGACTGATCTGTGTAAAACAACAGAAAGTGAGTTAAATTTGACTCCAAAGTCCAACAGGTCACTGGAAGCCATCAACGCAGTGTGTACAGGCTAAAACAGCCTGCTTCTACATTTTAGAGGCATTCATGTAGAAATCTCTACATGAGTCCTGTTCAGTGAAATACGGGTGTATTATTTTGATATTTTTGTTGTAAAGGTAGATCTGTGAAACACTCTGCCCTGTGACTGATCTGTGTAAAACAACAGAAAGTGAGTTAAATTTGACTCCAAAGTCCAACAGGTCTGGCCATCAACTCAGTGTGTACAGGCTAAAACAGCCTGCTTCTACCTTTAGAGGCTTTCATGTAGAAATCTCTGAGTTGAGCTCCAAATGGCTTCAAACTTACCCAGAAGACTCACAGA